>NC_072377.2:25914242-26217272 GCF_028885625.2 Pongo pygmaeus
CCTCTTGTACTCTCAAGAACATATTTCCTTCATGTTCCTAGTTTAGTGTTAAAATCTCAGCTTTTAATTTGAAAACTTACCTTTGTGTTTAATTACCACCCACCCCAGTGCTAATGTAGCATCAGTTTTAGTGCTTATTTCCTTTTGTCAACTAACAGTTTCTCTTTCCTTCTTTAATCTCATTATATATTTTAATATGTTAAAGTATATTTTATCCAACATTTCCTATGTATTTAAAATAGCACAAAAAGAACCATCCATGTTTAGTCTGACATGTTGGTAAAACAGTATGTTTAGTCTGACATGTTGGTAAAATAGGAAATCGACATATAGTTACATCCTACGCTGATATTAAGACTATTTTTATCTTCATATGTTATAGGATGAAACTGGCATACGTCAATGGACTTTCAGGGATTTTAAGAATGCTGACTAGGAATATTTGAAAGAATAAAACTCATTTCATGTCGGTTAATTACTGTATATATTTATCTCTGCCACTCAGGGATCACAAATTCTGTTAGATTGTAAGAACCACAATCCTTGATATAGTACAATGTATACAAGCAGTTTGAAGTCTGACTATCATATATTTCTTTATATAAAACAATATATATTTAAAGATGCTTTCTTGAGTCTATTTTAATACTTCGATATTTAATATTTATTGTATTCTGTAATCTTTCTGATTACATCACTAACAACTCTAACAAATTATATTCATATTATGTGTTAATTCAGCAGATTTATTTCTTCTATAGGCCTTTCTGTTTGTTTAAAAAGCCGATATTTTCTGCTACTTTTGATTTTACTTTTAAATATGAAAAACTACAAGTTAACTAGATGTTTATATCAGGCATAAAAGAGGGCAAAACAATTCTGCATAACTCTTTAAAATATACAATATAGCTAATTGCAATAATTACAATCAGAAATTATTTGTACGCTCTTCTAATTAAAATAAATACTTCTAAAACTTCTCAACTTTTGTCTACAAGATGTCATGTCAGTATTGTTTTTCTCCATTGTTTTAGCAAATATAATAACATCTAATGTATCTATGATTGCCAAATTATTGAATGACATTTTTTAATGGTACTTACTTGATTAAAATAAATTATATTCAATTTGTTTCCAAATTTTAAAATAATCTATAAATATCAAACTTTTTGAAATGCATAGAATTATGTTAAGAAAATTTTCTATTATAATTAAACAATATGCATAAATCATATATTTAAATCATACAATTGATTATATAATTCTATAAAAAAAAAGCCTTGGCCTTTTTAAAGAAACTTAATTATTATTATTTTTTGCTACATCAGCTGTTGTGCTTTAATTTTTTTATCCTAAATTTCTAGAATATTATGCACTATGTAATAATTATATATGATTATGATTGAAGTTCAAATGATTTAAACTTTTAAGATTCAATAGAAGACATTAACTTTTTTGTTGTTTTTATCATAATGCTATACTGAACTGAACTGAAATGTTGTTTTACTGTAGGGTGGCATATTTAGACTGATTCATGACATCTTAGCAAAACTAAGAGACATTGTTATATAGACCTTCAATATACTAGATAACAGTACAATATGTTCACTTTATTTTTTATTTTCTGAATAACAAAAATTGAATTAATGCCATCATGTCAGGTTTTGATAGTTTTTGACAGTAAATAAGACAGTAAAATATAACTATGAAATATATTCTGAAGCATTTGGTTATGTACTTTAACCTTTTTAATATTCTGTATTTCAACAGATGGTCATTCTAGCTCTTCTCAACAGGGGTTTGAGTTTTTAAATAGGAGAGAAATGTCCATCCAATCAAATTCAGAGTTCCGAAAAGGTCAATTAGTATAGTACATGGCAGTTATTCTCGGAATGTATTCAACATTAGCAATCTGACAGCTTATTGTTTTGACACAATGTAAGACAACTTTCCACATGAGAAAGCTTTTAACAAGGAAGAAAAATGCAAGTCATTTAACAATTTTCATTACAACCTTTGCTAACACACAAATCATGGAGAACTCAAATACTGTAATATTATTTACCTTTAAAAATATGTTCTAAAAATTGAAAGATTCACTCAATTTTGTACTCACCAGTCATTTTATATATCTCGACCTATTTTTACATTTGTTATTTGAATACTGAAAATGATACGTGTATTGCACATTCAATATCACTTTTGTAATAAGAATTAGTTTTAAATGTTATTCAAATTTTTTTAAAAGGCAGCATTACTCTTTATAGAAAAAAGTTCACAATAGAAAATTTTGACAAAATAAACCATATAGAAAGATTTAAATTTATTTATCTTTAAAATACAATTCTAAAATAGGCTTTAAGTTTTCTTATTATTTATGTTATATTTTTACATTTAATATTTATCATTTTACTATTCTGTAACTTTCCTCTAAATATTATATTTATAATTGCTTGTATTTTTGACTAATTCAAAATTGTGATATTCTATGGGCCTATGTTTGCTGTTCATATAACAATATACTGTTAAGATCTTTGTTTCCTCATAATGACAGTATACTTTTAATCATCATCTCTACAGTGTTAATTAGCAACAGCAGCAAAAAAATAGAATTCTTCACATGCATTAATAAAATACACAGTAAGATATGCCTCATAAAAAGTGAAATGTATAAAATATAATGACTTAGAAACATTTCTTGTTTCCTGTACTTCACTGCATATATCCCAAAAAAGACATAATAATAGCACTTAAAAGTTTAGGTTGGATTGTATTTGTCTAATAAATATAAAATAAATAAAATACTGTCAGGATTAGTGTTTGCATTTTATGTAGGCCACAGAAAATTAGAGAGGCTCATAGTCATTTTCAAATTATTTATTCCTTCTTTATTTATGTTACTATTGGTCCATGTTTCAGTATATAATGTCTTGAAAGAGAAGGAAATAATTTTCTAAAACAATATGAAGTCTATATTTTTAATATAAAGCAGGAATAGGAACTATACACGTGGGCATCAGGACAGCAAGCCAATGGCTACTTTTTGGGAAAGAAGTCATTGATAAGTAGTGGGCCTGGGCCAGGCGCAGTGGCTCACGCCTGTAATCCCAGCACTTTGGGAGGCCAAGGCAGGTGGATCACCTGAGGTCAAGAGTTCAAGACCAGCCTGGCCAAAGTGGCAAAACCCTGTTTCTACTAAAAATACAAACATTAGCCAGGTCTGTAATCCCGGCTAGTGTGGAGGCTGAGACAGGAGAATCACTTGAACCCGGGAGGTAGAGTTTGCTGTGAGCCGAGACCGCGCCACTGCACTCCAGCCTGGACAACAGAGCGTGAGTCCATCTAAATAAATAAATAAATAAGAGAAGTGGGCATGAAATTTAGCATATTCAGTAACACTTTATATTCTAAAAAAAATTCTCAGTAAGTATAGTATCTTATTATGTATGTTCTCATTTCTTGAATATTTTCTGGAACCTTTTATTGCTTAAAGTATTTTCTAGTAAAAAAATTAAAAAGCAAAAGGAACACAGATTTTACTGGCATGTGTAAGGTATATTTAAAAAATAATTATAGTACAGGATTCCAATATGTATGTATGCAATTAGTGATGACAGAGACAAAGAGTGATGATTCTATCTTGTGGGCTTGGTATCAGGGAAGACTTCAGAGTGGTTGAAGAAAATTTGAGGGAGAGTTGACACTCTCAGAAAGAGCATTGTAACCATACAGGAAAGTTGTGAAAAAGCTAAACGTTTTTGGTCATACAATCTCCTACTTCTTTGGAAGAGGTAAGTAGGGAGGATAGATTGATGAATAAATAGATGTGGGCCACCTATGTTCAATACTTCAAAATTGCGTGTTCAACACTTCAGAAATTTAAACAAACAAACAAAAAACCCTTAATGAATTTAAATTATAGTCTCTTGAGATCAGATTTGTTTATGTTAAAAAACACATTTGGAAGCAGTGTGAAAGAGGGAATATGGAGGGAAGAACTAAGGCAAATAGATGAATTGGTGAGAGAAGTAGGAAAAGAAGAGGCCACAAAATAATTTAAAGAGTAGCTGAGTAGAAAGAAGAACAGGATCATGTCTTTTGAGGAAATATGATTGGAGCTGGAGGTTATTATCCTTAACGAACTAACAGAGGAACAGAAAACCAAATACCACATGTTCTCACTCGTAAGCAGGAGCTAAATGATAAGAACTTAGGAATACAAAGAAGGAAACAACAGACACGGGAGTCCACTTGAACCAGGAGGGTGGAAAGAGGGAGATGAACGATGAACAGGAAGGAGAATTGTTGGATACTGGGCTTAATACCTGGGTGATGAAATAATTTTAAGAAATTCTTGTGACATGTGTTTACCTATGTAACAAAGCTACACATGTACCCCCGACCTAAAATAAAAGTTTTTTTTTTTTTTTTTAAAAAAAAGAGTGGCTGGAAAGGAGTTACCAGCTAAATCCTGATTTTTGCAGGTACATATTCAGTTAGGGAAGCTGTTTTAATTTTAAAAAGGCAAAATTATCCATATTAAGTTAAGATACACTGAATACATATTGAAAATTAGAAACTAAATCACACAAATTAATAATTTTTAAAAGCTTAAAAATACCAAAAATATTGCAAACCCTCAGAACATAAACATATTTTCATTAACTGTCTGATCCTTTTCCTTCATTCTTGTCTTTTCTTGACTCTTTATGAAAAGTTTAGTGATTTAATTATTTTATTTTATTTTCTGAGAACAGATAATCCAGTCTCTTTTATATCATAGTTGATTCAAATTGTTTTTATTAAAGTTTAATTTTTATTGATGGTTTACTGGTAATTTTATGAAAAATTTTCTACTTGTCAAATTTGAGAAAATTGCATCAGAGTTTTTCTTATGTTTGCTTTAATATATTAGGTGGTTACAGCTTTTCTTGATCCTAATTAGTTTTAAATATTTTGTAAGTATAACCAAAGGGCTAGTGTCTTTTTAGAAACTGGAGAGGACTTGCAAGTGAAGGACCATACATTTAGTCTTTATTAGCTTCATGGAAAATCTTATTTCTCTAGTAGGATACATATTTGAGAAACATCTAAAAGTCTAAGATGATTTCCACACTTCTAGAATGAACAATTGTGAAAATAAACATCAATACAGGGTGTTCCTAATGTCGTTGCAACATGAAAGAGCTAAGATATTCTATATTTAATTTCTTTTATTCTAATATTTCTATGATTTTAAGGCTCATTATTTAAAAAATAATCTATACCACAATTGGAAGTTGTTTCCCCATATTTTCCAAGTTTGAATTAAATGATTCCCACTCCCATCTTATGATGTCTTCCTGAACAATTCTATTTTCTGCTTCTATAGCAAAGAAATGAAATGTGGTTAACAATACATCAAGTTTATTTTGTTCATTTGTTTGTTTTTATATTTTACAATACATGGCACCCTAGTAGAAGATAAACTGTACAGATAAACTTATGGGCCGGGTGCGGTGGCTCACACCTGTACTCCCAGCACTTTGGGAGGCCGAGGTGGGTGGATCACAGGGACATGAGATCGAGACCATCCTGGCTAACAGGTTGAAACCCTGTCTCTACTAAAAATACAAAAAATTAGCCTGGTGTGGTGGCGGTCGTCTGCGGTCCCAGCTACTCAGGAGGCTGAGGCAGGAGAATGGCATGAACCCAGGAGGCGGAGGTTGCAGTGAGCTGAGATCGCGCCCCTGCACTCCAGCCTGGGTGACGGAGCGAGACTCCGTCTCAGAAAAAAAAACGAAAACAAAAACAAAAAAACTTGTGTGTGTGTGTGTGTGTTTGTATGTGCATTTTCTGTTGTTACATCCTTTAGACAATGGTAGTCAGTGTATTTTGACCTTGGCGATTTATCAGTAAGATTTTTCTGAATGTTTTGGTCACATTTTCACATTTTTAACTTCTGTGATATATATATATATATATATATATATATATATACACATATATATATACATATCCCTGTCAGATATATGTACATATAAACAAACAAAAAACTCAATGAATTTAAATTATAGTCTCTTGACTATATGCATATATATGGACACATATATATGCACTCACACATACATATACACACACATATGCATACATATGTAGACACACACATATGTATGCACTTATATGTATAAATATATACACATATGCCTATACATTTTAAACAGTTTTATTCATATACTGGTATACTAGAAAGTATACCCATTTGACAAGTACAATTCAATGGTTTTAGTATATTTACAGCTGTGCAACCATCACCTTGTTTGTTTCTATAAAACTAAAATGGTGCAGTCATTACTGTTTACATGTTGAAGGACTTGATATTTTGTCAGATCTCTGTTGTAAGTTTGGACACCACAGACATTTCCTTGATTTTTTTTCTGTGATACTTTTGCTTGTTTTCATCTCTGTGAATATGTTTAGATTTAGATGCTTGTGAGTTGAAAAATTGCCATCTTATTTATTTTGGCAGATTTGTTCTTTGAAGTCTCAATTCCATATTCAATATCAAAAGAATATAACGATTACTTTCATGTCATACTTTTCTATCCAAAAATGTTAAATAGTCTGAGTTATTATTAGAAAACACTGCTGGCAAATGGCAAAGACATTTTCTTTTCCATGTTGTAGAGTTCTTCTGTGTAACTGAAACCATATACAGGGCTTACCATGTCATAGTAAAACAATAAAGTAGTTGGAGGTTACTTCAGAATCTCACCCATTAATTCGTCACTTATAACACAATGCTATTAGAAATAGGGTGCCTTAATTATTACAATAAATTGTAGCTTATGATAATGTGAATAGATGGTTGAGGTGAATTGAAAGCATTAACATTTAAAGGAAAACATATTAAGGAACTTAGGAGCAGAATTTTGGAGTCCCTGTCTCTGTGGATACTAAACTCACCAAGAATTATGATGAGAATTGAGTTGCACAAAGCTATAACAAACCAGCAATTAAAATTTTCAAGAATTGTTGGGGGCAGAGTCTATAGTCTGTAGATGACAGTAATGAGAAGGTACTACTGCAAAACATGCCTATCCTCTTTCTAACATGCCTGATTTTCTGTTCAATCTCCCATATATTCTTTGGTTCTTGTCAGAAACATTATTGATTAGTATGACCCATCTCCTTTATTGATAACATTTTGCATGTGACTTTGTGTTGTAATCATAAAATACAAAAGTCAATTAAGATTAAACATTAGCAGATACTCTCTATGAAAGTGTACAAATCCTTGATTATGATTTAACATTAATTTACCAAATTTTTCAGATTTAATTTATTGCCTAACCAAAAAGAAATATCAATTACAACAATATCAACAAATCATGGTTAGTTACAAATGTGAAATCTGAACAATACATGGATGGGTGTAATCATTAAGGCACCACATAGAATGGGCCTTTGGCCTGGATTACTTCCTTACCAAGAGATAAAAAAAAATCTCCACAGCCTGTGTGGGATTTATCACATTGTATGAGAATATCTATCCCTGTTTCTGATTCAATGTGTACTCTTTATTCTGCTTAAGTGTATGCATGGTGTGTCACCCGGCCAGCCCCACTACCAAATCTGTCTTTTGCAGATAAGGAAGAGGCAGTGTCTTTCTACGGCAGCACAGGAGGAATGCACAAAGGCCAACTCAGTTGCCCTGTGTGAGCTGCCAGGAGGGACCAGCTGGCCGAGGGCACTTATCCCCACTACTAAAACTAATCTTGCTCTGTCCCTTCTCTATGTAAGTAAACCATTGTTCAATGGAGTGCATGACTGACTGTATCATGTTTTATTTGGTGGTTCTAATACCCGATGCATTGGGTAGAATTGCTCTGACTTCTACTCCTGATAATAGGCAACAGGTGACATTTGCTCAACACTTATTCCTAACAAACAACTTTAGTACTCCAGTATCTCATATAAAATAATCTTCTTCATCTCTCTAATATCTAAAAGCTTGAGTGATACAGAAGAGCCTACTCTCTCCTTGGTGATCTCATGCAATCTCATGGCTTTAAATCCCATCTCTATGCAAACGCTATCCTTGGATTTAGAGTTTAACCTCAAGAAATGTACCCTGAACTCCAGACCACTTACACTACTACTCCATTTGAATGTTTAAAAGACACCACACATCTACATATCAATACGAAAACTTTTTATCTTTATTCTACCTCCAAGCTTTCTCCTTTTCAGTCTACTTCATTTTAGTAAGCAGATTCCCCTCTGTGGTTCTCCATTGTGTATGGGAAAAACATAGATTCACTGCTGCTATTGTTCTGTTTCATATTGACTTGTAATCCCTTAGTATACTCCTTGGCCCCTGTTTTCCAGAATCTCACCATTCCTAGCCACCTTTATTGCTCCCACCTTGCTTCAAGCTAAAACTTATCACCTAATTATTGCAATAGCATCCTAAATATTCTTCTTGCTCATAAGTCACCCCTTTTTGAACACTTATCAACCCAGAGTCAAATATTTACAAAAGTATTCAGATCAATGAACATTATGCTTTGTGGGTGGCTTCTAATATAACTGGATGTTAAAAAAAATTCTTACATTGAACCTCAATGCTCTCAATATTCTTGGACCTGCTAGTGTTCCATCAGTTTCTTTAAGCATTTTCCTATTCCTCGTGACACTGTTCAGACATTGACCTCCTTGCGACTCCTTAGAAATGCAAAAACAATCAAACAAACCAAAGCTAAAACCTCTTGACTCAGTAACCTGTTCATTCAGTTCCTTCGGCCTAGACTATCCTATACATCTCTCTTATGAATTCAGCTTGTCTGACTATGAAAATTATTAGGCCCTTTTAACTCAATAACAGCTCTTTGTCCTTTTTATATTCATAAGCATTGTACATAAAATGTATATTATTTTATACGTTCATCATTGATCTTTTCTCCTAGAATTAAAGTCTCATGAAGGAAGAACTTTTCTGTACTCCTTAGTGTACTGTAGTTGCTCAATAATTTGATACAAGTGTACACGTGTACTATTATCTCTTGACATAAGACATTTGAATCCTAGTCTATAAACAGTTATACATAAATAAGGTCAATTCACAAATTTTGTTTCCTACAATATACCAGACATCATTTAAAGTACCAGGAATATTAATATAATGTTGAACAAATTTCTGATAGTCATTTATCTCATATTCTAAAATTTTTTAAGAAGATACCAAACGAAACACAAGTGAATGAATAACAACATTTCTAATGCTTGTAAGACAAACAAAATACGTAACAAATGAATGAATGATCATGCAATATGACAGGCTTTTCAATGAGTCTTCTATTAGGATATGAAATTGAGCTAAGAACTGCATGACCAGAAAGTGTAAGTGCTTTCCAGGGGAAGACAACAGAAAGTATAAATACCCTGATGTAGAAAGAAGCCAAATTCTAATGTAGACCAGACCCCCATATTTACAAAACCCCCAACAAATATTGTTTTCATGTTTTACATCAGAGCATCAAATACAATTCTTGCAACAAAACTGGAAAGAAAGATGTATAGAAGATATTCAATATTATATTGGTATTAGGAAGAAAATGCTGTGATAAGACTACGAGCTTGACATATAATAGGGATTACATGTGCTTTTGTGATATGAATGCTATTCTAGATTTTACTCTTTCTTTTTTATGGAGCAATGCAGAAATATGTCAGCGTATAGGTGATTCTTCAAGATCACTAAGAGCTCTGGTGCCTTCTCTATTATTAATTACCCTATCATCAACTACAATTTGTCCTCATCTATGTGATCAGAGTATGAAGAGAAGTGGAGGGAAAGCTGTATCATTTCAAATGTATAACACAGAAGTTGCAAATATTCATTTTCTTCACATCATTGGTCAGAATTTAGTCATATGGCCAAATTTGCTGCACATGAGGTTATGATATGGAAACTGTTTTTAGTGTTCATACACAAAGCTAAAATTTGGAGATTTTTTTTCACTAATGATTAAAGGTAGAATATAGACTGTAAAACAATTAGAGGTTTCTGACCGACCTTGAACCACTGCCACTGTCATGATACAGACATTTCCAGCACTCCAAATAAGTTCCCACATATCTTATTGCAATCAATCCCCTTTACTCACCTTGACCTTGTATCACTGTGGCTTTCACTTTTTCAGAATTTCAAAAACATGGAATCAAACAGCATTTGCTATTTTGTGACTAATCCTTTTCACTGAGAATATATCTGAGTTTCATCATTGTTTGTCTATTTACAAGAGCTCTTTTTTTTTTTAAATTTATTTTTATTTTTTAGACGGAGTCTTGCACCGTCCCACAGGCTGGAGTTGAAGTGCGGTGGCGCAATCTCAGCTCACTCCAAGCTCCGCCTCCTGGGTTCACGCCATTCTCCCGCCTCAGCCTCCCGAGTAGCTGGGACTACAGGCGCCGGCCACCACACCCAAGAGCTCATTCTTTTTGATTGCTGAGTACTTACTATCGCATGTGTTTACCTCAATATGCTTATCCACTAGTCGGTGTACATTAGGGATGTCTCTAGGTTTTGCTTGCATTAGTCAAGTTGCTAAAACACAAGTCTTGGTATAGACATGTTTTTTCACTTCGTTTGGGTAAACATGTAAGACTGTGGTTGGTGAGTCATAGGGTAGGTATGCATTTGCCTTTGTAAGAAACCCCCAAACTATTTTCCAAAGTGGCCATACCATTGTGCATTTTCAACAACATATGAGTTTCACTTTTTCTGCATTTTTTTAATTATACTTTAAGTTTCGTGTACATGTGCACAAAGTGCAGGTTTGTTACATATGTATACATGTGCCATGTTGGCTTGCTGCACCCTTAACTAGTCATTTACATTAGGTATTTCTTCTAATGCTATCCCTCCCCAATCCCCCCAGCGCACAACAGGCCCTGGTGTGTGATGTTCCCCGCCCTGTGTCCAAGTGTTCTCATTGTTCAGTTCTTACCTATGAGTGGGAACATGTGGTGCTTGGTTTTCTGTCCTTGGGATAGTTTGCTCAGAATGATGGTTTCGAGCTTCATCCATGTCGCTACAAAGGACGTGAACTCATCCTTTTTTATGGCTGCATAGTATTCCATGGTGTATATGTGCCACATTTTCTTAATCCAGTCTATCATTGATGGATATTTGGGTGGGTTCCAAGTCTTTGCTATTATGAATGGTGCCGCAATAAACATACATGTGCATGTGTCTTTATAGTAGTGTGATTTATAATTCTTTGGGTATATACCCAGTAATGGGATGGCTGGGTCAAATGGTATTTCCAGTTCTAGATCCTTGAGGAATCGTCACACTGTCTTCCACAATGGTTGAACTAGTTTACACTCCCACCAGCAGTGTAAAAGCATTCCTATTTCTCCACATCCTCTCCAGCATCTGTTGTTTCCTGATTTTTCAATGATTGCCATTCTACCTGGTGTGAGATGGTATCTCATTGTGGTTTTGATTTGCATTTCTCTGATGACCAGTAATGATGAGCGTTTTTTCATGTGTCTGTTGGCTGCATAAATGTCTTCTTTTGAGAAGTGTCTGTTCATATCCTTTGCCCACTTTTTGATGGGGTTGTTTGATTTTTTTCTTGTAAATTTGTTTAAGTTCTTTGTAGATTCTGTATATTAGCCCTTTGTCAGATGGGTAGATTGCAAAACTATTCTCCCATTCTGTAGGTTGCCTGTTCACACTGATGATAGCTTCTTTTGCTTTGCAGAAGCTCTTTAGTTTAATTAGATCCCATTTGTCTATTTTGGCTTTTGTTGCCATTGCTTTTGGTGTTTTAGTCATGAAGTCCTTGCCCATGCTTATGTCCTGAATGGTATTGCCTAGGTTTTCTTCTAGGGTTTTTATGGTTTTAGGTCTAACATTTAAGTCTTTAATTCATCTTGAATTAATTTTTATATAAGGTGGAAGGAACGGATCCAGTTTCAGCTTTCTACATATGGCTAGCCAGTTTTCCCAGCAACATTTATTAAATAGGGAATCCTTTCCCCATTGCTTGTTTTTGTCAGGTTTGTCAAAGATCAGATAGTTGTAGATGTGTGTTGTTATTTCTGAGGGCTCTGTTCTGTTCCATTGGTCTATATCTCTGTTTTGGTACCAGTACCATGCTGTTTTGGTTACTGTAGCCTTGTAGCATAGTTTGAAGTCAGGTAGTGTGGTGCTTCCAGCTTTGTTCTTTTTGCTTAGGATTGTCTTGGCAATGCGGCCTCTTTTTTGGTTCCATATGAACTTTAAAGTAGCTTTTTCCAATTCTGTGAAGAAAGTCATGGGTAGCATGATGGGGATGGCATTGAATCTATAAATTACCTTGGGCAGTATGGCCATTTTCACAATATTGATTCTTCCTACCCATGCACATGGAATGTTCTTCCATTTGTTTGTGTCCTCTTTTATTTCGTTGAGCAGTGGTTTGTAGTTCTCCTTGAAGAGGGCCTTCACATCCCTTGTAAGTTGGATTCCTAGGTATTTTATTCTCTTTGTAGCACTTGTGAATGTGAGTTCACTCATGATTTGGCTCTCTGTTATTGGTGTATAAGAATGCTTGTGATTTTTGAACATTGATTTTGTATCCTGAGACTGCTGAAGTTGCTTATCAGCTTAAGGAGATTTTGGGCTGAGACGATGGAGTTTTCTAAATATATAATCATGTCATCTGCAAACAGGGACAATTTGACTTCCTCTTTTCCTAATTGAATACCCTTTATTTCCTTCTCCTGCCTGATTGCCCTGGCCAGAACTTCCAACACTCTGTTGAATAGGAGTGGTGAGAGAGGGCATCCCTGTCTTGTGCCAGTTTTCAAAGGGAATGCTTCCAGTTTTTGCCCATTCAGTATGATACTGGCTGTTGGTTTGTCATAAATAACTCTTATTATTTTGAGATACATTCTGTCAATACCTTGTTTATTGAGAGTTTTTAGCATGAAGGCTGTTGAATTTTGTCGAAGGCCTTTTCTGCATCTATTGAGATAATCATGTGGTTTTTGTCTTTGGTTCTATTTATGTGATGGATTATGTTTATTCATTTGCGTATGTTGACCCAGCATTGCATCCTAGGGATGAAGCCAACTTGATCTTGGTGGATAAGCTTTTTGATGTGCTGCTGGATTCAGTTTGCCAGTATTTTATTGAGGATTTTTTCATCGATGTTCATCAGGGATATTGGTCTAAAATTCTCTTTTTTTGTTGTGTCTCTGCCAGGCTTTAGTATCAGGATGATGCTGGCCTCATAAAATGAGTCAGGGAGGATTCCCTCTTTTTCTATTTGTTGGAATAATTTCAGAAGGAATGGTACCAGTTCCTCTTTGTACCTCTGGTAGAATTCGGCTGTGAATCCATCTGGTCCTGGATTTTTTTTTGGTTGGTAGGCTATTAATTATTGCCTCAGTTTCAGAGCTTGTTATTGGTCTATTCAGGGATTCAATTTCTTCCTAGTTTACTCTTGGGAGGGTGTATGTGTCCAGGAATTTATTCGTTTCATCTAGATTTTCTAGTTTATTTGCATAGAGGTGTTTATAGTGTTCCCTGATGGTAGTTTGAATTTCTATGGGATCAGTGGTAATATCCCCTTTATCATTTTTTATTATGTTTATTTGATTCTTCTCTCTTCTTTGTTAGTCTTGCTAGTGATCTATCAATTTTGTTGATCTTTTCAAAAAACCAGCTCCTGGATTCATTGATTTTTTGAAGTGTTTTTTGTGTCTCTATCTCTTTCAATTCTGTTCTGATCTTAGTTATTTCTTGCCTTCTGCTAGCTTTTGAATTTGTTTGCTCTTGCTTCTCTTGTTCTTTTCATTGTGATGTTAGGGTGTCAGTTTTAGATCTTTCCTGCTTTCTCTTGTGGGCATTTAGTGCTATAAATTTCCCTCTACACACTGCTTTAAATGTGTCCCAGAGATTCTGGTATGTTGTGTCTTTGTTCTCATTGGTTTCAAAGAACATCTTTATTTCTGCCTTCATTTCATTATTTACCCAGTAGTCATTCAGGAGCAGGTTGTTCAGTTTCCATGTAGTTGTGTGGTTTTGAGTGAGTTTCTTAATCCTGATTTCTAATTTGATTGCACTCTGGTCTGAGAGACAGTTTGTTATAATTTCTGTTCTTTTACATTTGCTGAGGAGTGCTTTACTTCCAACTATGTTGTTAGTTTTGGAATAAGTACGATGTGGTGCTGAGAAGAATATATATTTTGTTGATTTGGGGTGGAGAGTTCTGCAAATGTCTATTAGGTCCACTTGGTGCAGAGCTGAGTTCAAGGCCTGGATACCCTTGTTAACTTTCAGTCTCGTGATTTGTCTAATGTTGACAATGGGGTATTAAAGTCTCCCATTATTATTGCGTGGGTGTCTAAATCTCTTTGTAGGTCTCTAAGGACTTGCTTTATGAATCCGGGTGCTCCTGTATTGGATGCATATATATGTAGGATAGTTAGCACTTCTTGTTGAATTGATCCCTTTACCATTATGTAATGGCCTTCTTTGTCTCTTTTGATCTTTGTTGGTTTAAAGTCTGTTTTATTGGAGACTAGGATTGCAAACCCTGGTTTTTTTTTTTTTTTTTTTTTTTTTTTGCTTTCCATTTGCTTGTTATATCTTCCTCCATCCGTTTATTTTGAGCCTATTTGTGTCTCTGCAGGTGAGATGGGTCTCCTGAATACAGCACACTGATGACTGATGGGTCTTGACTCTTTATCCAATTTGCCAATCTGTGTCTTTTAATTGGGGCATTTAGCCCATTTGCATTAAAGGTTAATATTGTTATGCATGAATTTGATCCTGTCATTATGATGTTAGCTGGTTATTTTGCCCATTAGTTGACACAGTTTCTTCCTCGCATCGATGGTCTTTACAATTTGGCATGTTTTTGCAGTGGCTGATGCCGATTTTTCCTTTCCATGTTTAGTGCTTCCTTCAGGAGCTTTTGTAAGACAGGCCTGGTAGTGACAAAATCTCTCAGCATTTGCTTGTCTGTAAAGGATTTTATTTTTCCTTCACTTATGAAGCTTAGTTTGGCTGGATATGAAATTCTGGGTTGAAAATTCTTTTCTTTAAGAATGTTGAATATTGGCCCTCACTCTCTTCTGGCTTGTAGAGTTTCTGTGGAGGGATCCTCTATTAGTCTGATGGGCTTCCCTTTGTGGGTAACCCGACCTTTCTCTCTGGCTGCCCTTAACATTTTTTCCTTCAGTTCAACCTTGGTGAATCTGAGAATTATATGTCTTGGGGTTGCTCTTCTCGAGGAGTATCTTTGTGGTGATATCTGTATTTCTTGAATTTGAATGTTGGCTTGCCTTGCTAGGTTGGGGAAGTTCTCCTGGATAATATCCTGCAGAGTGTTTTCCAGCTTGGTTCCATTCTCCCTATCACTTTCAGGTACACCAATCAAACATAGATTTGGTCTTTTCACATAGTCCCATATTTCTTGGAGGCTTTGTTCTTTTCTTTTTACTCTTTTTTCTCCAAACTTCTCTTCCCTCTTCATTTCATTAATTTGATCTTCAATCACTGATACCCTTTCTTCCACATGATCTAATTGGCTACTGAAGCTTGTGCATGCATCATGTAGTTTTTGTGCCATGGTTTTCAGTGCCATCAGGTCATTTAAGGTCTTCTCTACACTGTTTATTCTAGTTAGGCCCTCAGCTGCAGGTCTGTTGTAGTTTGCTGGAGGTCCACTCCAGACCCTGTTTGCCTGAGTATCACCAGTGGAGGCTGCAGAACACCAAATATTGCAGAACACCAAATATTGCTTCCTGATCCTTCCTCTGGGAGTTTCATCTCAGAGAGGCACCTGGCTGTATGAGGGGTCAGTCGGTCTCTACTGGGAGGTATCTCCAAGTTAGGCCTCACTTAGCTACGGTGGGCTCCACCCAGTTCAAGCTTCCCTGGCCGCTTTGTTTACCTACTTAAGCCTCAGCAATGGCAGATGCCCCTCCCCCAGCCAGGCTTGCCACCTCACCGTTTGATCTCAGACTAGCAGTGAGCAAGGCTCCGTGGGCGTGGGACCCGCTAAGCCAGGTGCGGGATATAATCTCCTGGTGTTCCATTTGCTAAGACTGTTGGAAAACAGCAGTGTTTAGGTGGCAGTGTCCCGATTTTCCCAGTACAGCCTGTCATGGCTTCCTTTTGCTAGGAAAGGGAAATCTCCCAATCTCTTGTGCTTCCCGGGTGAGGCGATGCCACGCCCTGCTTCAGCTTGCTCTCTGTGGTTTGCATCCACTGTCTGACCAGTCCCAGTGAGATGAACCAGGTACCTCAGTTGGAAATGCAGAAATCACCCATCTTCTGCGTTGATCACACTGGGAGCTGCAGACTGGAGCTGTTCCTATTCAGCCATCTTGGAACGGACCCCCATTTTTTCTGCATTTTTACAAAACTTGGCGGGTTAGTCTTTTGATAACAATCTTTTTTACTGTTCTACTTGGTTTGTAGTGGTATCTCGTTGTGGTTTTAATTTGTATTTCTCTAATGTATAAGGTAGTTGAGCATTTTTTATGTACTCACTGGCCGTCTTTGTTTGTCTTTGGGGAAATGCTTATTCAAATAATTTGCTCCCTTATTTAATGCAGCTGTTTATCTTCTTAGTGTTGAGTTTTAAGAGCTCATTTTATATTTTGTTTATAAGTCAATTGTCAAGTAATTGTTTTGCAAATATTTTCTCCCAATGTGTAATTTGTCTTATTTTTTTACCAAATTCTTTTGGAGAACAAAACTGATTAATTTGTTCAAAGTCCAAATTATTTTATACTTTGTGCTTTCAAGATATGCATTTATTTACTTATTATATAGTTGTATTATTGTTTGTTGTACCAACATACTAAGTAATTTAAAGCATATGCAAAAACATATACATTATGAAAGAATCACTAAAAATTAATAAAAATAAGAGCTTTTTTCTGAATTTTTTTCTTTTTAAATTTATTTTTAATTGACAAATAAAAGTGATATGATGGCTGGGATCATTGGCTTATGCCCGTAATACCAGCACTTTGGGAGGCCAAGGTGGACAGATCACTTGAGGTCAGGAGTTTGTGACCAGCCTGACCGACATTGTGAAATCCTGCCTCTCCCACAAAAAAAAAAACAAAAAGAGAAAAAAAAGAGTCAAGTGTGGTGGCATGTGCTTGTAATCCCAGCTACTTGGGAGGCTGAGGCATGAGAATTGCTTGAACCCACCCGAGATGTGGAGGTTACAGTGAGAGAAGATCACACCACTGTACTCCAGCCTGGGTGACAGAGTGAGGGTCTGTCTAAAAACATATCTATATAGAAAGAAAAAAGCATTTAATACACCTAACCTAGTGAACATCATAGCTTAGCATAGTCTACCTTAAACATGCTCAGAACACTTACATTAGCCTACAGTTAGACAAAGTCCTCTACCACAAATCCTATTTTATAATAAAGTTGTGAATGTCTCATATAATTTTTTAAACACTCTATTGAAGGTAAAAAACAGAGTGGCTTTACAGCATTGCAAAGCTGAAACATCTTAAGTTGAACCATTCTATTAGGTGACTATCTCTATAAATTGCAAAATGGCTAAATTGAGCTAATTAACATATACATTATGTGACATACTTTTTTGGTGTGTGAGAACACTTAAAATGTACTCTCAGCAATTTTCTGGATTATAATACATTGTTATTCATTATGGTCACGAGGTAGTACAATAGGTCTCTTGAACTCATTCCTCCCAGCTAACTGAAATTTTGTATTTTTTGACAAACATCTCCCCACCCACCCCAACTCCTATCCCTATCCCTTGGTAACCACCTATCTGTCTATTTCTGAGTTCAACTTTTTTAGGTTTCACACATAAGCAAGATCACGTGGCATGTGTCTTTCAGTGTCTGGCTTACTTCACTCAACCTAATATCCTCCAAGTTATCTATGTTGTTGCAAATGACAAATTTTTCTTCTTTTGTAAGGCTGAATACTATTCTCTTGTGTATATATAGCACATTTTCTTTATCCATTCATCTATTGATGGACACTTAGGTTGATTCCATATCTTACCTATTGTGAATAGTTCTGCAATGGCTATGGGAGTGCAGATATCTCTTTTACGTATTGCTTCACTTCCATTGAATATATACCCAGTAGAGAAATTGCTGGATCATATGTTAATTCTATTTTTAATTTTTTGAAGATTTTCCATACTGTTTTCCATAATGGATGCACTAATTATCATTTCCAATAATAGCATGCAAGAATTTCCTTTCTCCACATGCTTGCCAACACTTATCTTTTAGGCTTCTTCGTTGTAGCCATTCTAACAAGTGTGAAGTGATACCTCATTGTGGTTTGTGCTTTTTGTGTCTTATTTGAGAAACTTTGCCCAACCCAAGGCTACTAACATCTTCTCCTATGTTTTCTTCTACAAGTTTTGCATCGTTAGATTTGTGATCTTTATATTGAGGTATATAATCCATTTCAATTTAATTTTTGTATGCAGTTAGTGTTAAGATTCATATGTTTACAGTTGGCTAACCAATTGTTCTAGTACATTTGTTGACAAGATTTTTCCATCCTGATTGAATTAATTTAGAACTTTTGTCCAAAATCAATTAACCACATATGAATGGGTCTATTTCTGAAGTGTCTATTGTATTCTACTTGTCTTTAGTTGTTTTATTTTGCCAATAGTGCACTGTGTCATACCATTCATATGTAATATTAATAAAACAAGTAAAAACTCCAGACTTTGTAAAATTAACCAGCAAAAATTGGCTTCTACATCGTCTGATGACTACGAATTTATTCTGTGAATTAAGCAGGTCAATCACATTTGGATCCCAAGATTTGTTCTTTACCTTCTTTACCTTGCACAATGCCCACTGGATGAGAATCTTTGTGAAATCAATTATGTATACACTAGCCTCTGGTAGAGTTGGGTTTGGGGACTTGGAGGTAACAGCAGAATACTGAAAGCAAGGTCTTTTTTTATTTTTATCTCCTTCCTGACCTTGTGACAGTGCTAGAACAGACTACATTCCTCTGCCACCTCTTAGGCAATCTTTCTTTTGAGTTTCTGGAAATTGCTGTGCCCATGTAATTTCGCCCTCTCCTTTTGTCTTTTGGGGCCTATAGTGGTAGAGACTTCCCACATTGCTATTTCACAAGTGCTTCAACATCCATTGTTGCTTTCCTTATTCTTTTCTCACCTCTCTCTAAGTTGTCCTTAGGAAAATGTTATTTGCTTCCTGCTAGGTCCCAGTCTAAATCTGATTACTCTTGGGATCCAAGTAGTTATAGGTAGATTCTCATTAATAATTTCCAGTTTTAAGAAACTTGTCTTGGATGTGTGTATATACTAGCTCCAGAGATTAAAAACAAAAAGAAAAATGCTAAGTAACCTGCTGTTGGTCACTTTTCTTCCAGCCCTCAACCAGAAGACAGGAAACCATTCAACAGTAATGACTCCCAGAGCTGATGTTCCAAACTCCAGAAGGGTCTCACTAGTGATAATTCCAAGAAACTAAAGTAAGGTTCTGACTCTAATGGTCTCCGTGAGTGGATACTTTTGACAAGTGATGAAACCCAGTTCTATCTTTCTAGGTCCTGAATTGGGATGCAAATAGACAAATTTCTTTTAAGTCTATCCATGGGGATAGATTAATATCAAATATTAAAATACAAAACAATCTGGATCTTGAATAATGTGGCTCTAAAGAGGCAATATGTATGCAGTCTATATGTTAATAAATGGAGCAACAACCTTAGCCAATCCTTATTAGGAGAAATAGCTAAGTCAGCAATATTGAAATTTAAAACTAAAATAATGCAAATCCCTCTCATTGCAAGTACTCAAAATATTGAGTATAAAAGAGGCAAAATTCATTCTAAGGCAGAGCTGTTTGTAGAAAAGAGAAAGGAAAATCTCCAGTGAAAAATGGAACTGCCTACCAAATTGTGAACAGCTGCAGCTGAAAGATGCAGTGATATTCAACTACTTTAGTAACTTTTACTTATATTTAAAATGCTTGCACCTGTATTCATAAATTATATTTTTTCTAAAGCATTATCCAGTTTTTTAAATAAAATATATATTAGTCTTATACATAATTATTTCTTTATCTTCAGGATTTAT
Source organism: Pongo pygmaeus (assembly GCF_028885625.2). Lineage (NCBI taxonomy): Eukaryota > Metazoa > Chordata > Mammalia > Primates > Hominidae > Pongo > Pongo pygmaeus. Next base: position 25,934,372 of record NC_072377.2, read on the forward strand.
TAAAAGTCTCATAAAATTCTCAGCATTTTGTTGGTAAATCTTGCTAATAAATTCATTTATATAACAATTATTCATCCTTTTAGGACTTACTTTAAATACATCTGCTATGATAATTTTTTCTAGGAATTACACAATTAATGTAGAATACTAAAATATTTACCCTGCAAATAATAGTTATTTCTATGTTATTTCACTTCTTTTTCTTGATCAATCTTACCAGTGGTTTGTGTTTTTATGCAATTGTTTAGAAGTTTCAATATTTTGGACATTTTTGATAATCTCATTCTTCTTAAGTTCTTATTGCACTTGTTTTAGCTCTCATATAAATTAACCTTACTTTACTTTGGTTTATCTCATTGTTATTTCTCAACACATGGACTTAACTATTTTTTCAATTTTTCTTTTTATCTAATTTATGCATATAAGTCTTGTGGCACAGATTAGTAGCTGTTAACAAAATTTGTTTTGCTCTGATTATGATCACAGAGAGAAACTGCTTTTCTGAGTCAGACATAGTTATATGACCAAATTTCAGCTGATGGAATATGTATGGAGATATTTATCATCATAGGCTCAAGATCAGAAACTTTGAGAAGTTCTACAATGTTGCCATATACCAAGGACGCAGTACAAAGTACAGTAGGACTTATTTATGATATTAGACAATATAATGAAATTATTTCTAGATAAATGCAGAAATGTTTAAGAAACTCCATGATTTTGTAAGCCAAGGAACAGGTATGGCTGTTTTGATCAGATCCAGTAAACGATATTTTGAAATTTGCTGGCATTGTTCTGATTCTTGAGGTAAAGATAAAGTTATATTTGAAAGAAAATTGGATTTCTATTTTTTTCATTCAAGTGAATAAACAACTGAGAGGAAAATCTTTTTCACAGTTCCAAATTTCCTCTAACGAATATATTTCACATAACAATGAACTATTTCTATGAATAACCCGCTCATAGGAAAATTTAAATTGAAAAGTGTAACTTGGATTTTACCTCTGTTTATATTACTATTTTTCTGCCCCATGTATCTTCATTGGTAGAATGCATAAACCTGACTGTTAATGTGTTCTTAGTATTCTTACAAGTGTGAAATCATCCACTGATAAGTCCCTTTAATTAATGAGTGCTTTAACATATCTCTCTCGTGCTTTCTACTATTTAATTTTAATTCTTCTTAAAATGAAATGCTAATTGTATGCAGTTCTGTTGGTTAAGATGCATAATATAGATACTATATATACATTATCCTTGGTTCTTAACATTAGGAACAAACATTCTCAATTACTGAATCTTTGTAATTATAAAATAATTAGAACTAGGCCACAGGGTTCAAATTCATAGTTTAAGATTATATGTAAAACATATTATTGGAAATAAAACATTGTTAGCAAAATGTAGTATTTGAAATGAAAATTTTTAACTCTGTCTTCTGATTTTACAAATTTTGGTTGTATTCTTTTACCTTTTTTACTTTGTTCACTAATAGTGCATATGTTTAACAAATGTTCAGATGTTTATGGTTCATCTGTGAGCTCATATCTATTGGGTTTTTATCTAAAGATAATAAAATACTCCACATCCTACTTTATGTCTTCATAATAATAATATAGCAATGAGCATTTTAAGCTGTAAATCAAATATTACAAATGAATATTTGATGAGAACATTTGCTATTTTATTTCCATTTTTCTTAGCAATCACATTACAAAAAATTTTAAAAATTATAATCACTGGTGTAGATATTATTAAATATATGGATGTAAGATACATAATATTAATAAGTTATTTTAATAAGTGATATGTGGTGCACTTATTTTTTATGAATACTAGTCAACACAATAATATCAGGGCAAAATAAAAATGCTACTGGCAGATACAATTTCAATTATCATCAACATTTTCTTTTTGTTTGCAAAGATTATACTCTATTTTAAGTCTATAAGTCACAATAATAGCATTGTGACTATTTTCATTCACAGTATTTTGGCTTACTTAAAATTACCATTTTAATACCATAGTTATTTTATTTTCTTTCAATCATTTTTGCTGATAGGAAAGAAAACAAAATTAAAACAATTTTCCAGGTACTGATTAGATAAACTATGTTTAAAATTATTTTATTGAGGGTAGAGTAGATTATTTAACAAAGCACAGGACATATAAATGACAATTTTGAATAAATTCAAGTATGCATCACTGTGCAACCAGGTTGTAAATACCATATAATTGAGTGTAGGGATTTAGTAGACATTAAAGTAACATTTTATTTTTTGGTAAATATATATTATAGTTAAATAGTTAAATAATATTTACTTAACAAAAACGTATTAATGTAGAATTAGGTTACTTCTTCCAGGGAAATTTTTATCATTTATTATACTTTACCATCGATGCCTACATCCAATTGTGTTTTCTCAGATAATGCAAGGCAGGTACTCCTAACCAGAACTGTTTTGTCTTGCTAGAAAGCACCAATCAAGTCACAGGCCTTTGCAATCCCTACATATTATATATGCCTATGCTTGTAGTATGTACAGACACTCACAGTCACACTCACACAGGAAACCCAAATGTATCATCATCACCATCACTAAGGACAATCAATTTATTGTCGGGGTTAAGTCAGAGGAAACAAAAGTGCAATTTGCAATTTGAGATCATGAAAGTATGCTCCCTGCAGTGAATGTACAAATGTTTAATCGGTAGAACATATATTTAGCTAACTGAATTGCTTTTTTTCTGATAATTCACTCTTATGTCTGTGACCCAATTTACAATATAATGGTTTTTACAAATTGTCAAATAACTAGACATAAAAAAGTCTCCAGACTATAAAGCAGGAGGATGAAAGGACTTACTGCTTTTCCCAATCTTCTTCTTTTGTATCACTCCATCTATTTCCAACTTTAACACAATTAAGTTGGTTTTTGTTGTATTTCAACACATGTTGACATAAATAAGGGAATTTATGACATAATGTGTATTACAATATACGTTATTACATGTGGTAATATGTATTTCAGGAGGACAAGCCACACATTTGTTACAGGACTGCCACGTTCATATGCCTGCTGCACACTAAAGACCAATACACTGAGACAGCAGGGTTTGCAGCAGAGAAAGAGTTTAATATAACTGCAAGGCCATTGAGGATGGAAATGGGAGGAATTCTCAAACCTCAAATCCATTTCATCAAGGTGTCTGAGCAAAAGTCTTTAAGGGTTTTGTCAAGGGCTAGGGGCTGGAAAATTGAGGTTGTTGATTGGGCAGGGTAAGGGGCATGACATCATCAGAATGTGGAAACTGCATTCTTCCAAGAGTCAGCTTCTTGCAGGACCCTTCAAATCAGATGAATTAAGTCGTTTTGTTGGTATGCAAAACCTAAAACAAAAAAACAAAGAAAAAGCTTACCATCTCACAATAGTTTAGTTTTTATGTATAGAGTGGAAAAGAAACAATGAGTTCTATGACTAGGGCTATGTTCACCTGGCATAGTAAGCAGATACCAGCTACAAGGAAGTGGACCAAAGGGCAAGCTGGTAATGTTTACTGCTAATTGTGCTGCAAGCCTAGTTGACTTTTATCTTTTCCCCTTAATTGATTTTACAAAATTTTCTTATGGATGGTTTCAGGATTTGGATAACAAAATGGGTTAAGAATTTCATCAGAATTCCAGATTGTTTGAATCTCTGTGGTCAGTCATATACAATATCATTTGATCTAAGCCTGCCTACCCACACGGCCATAAAATGGCTCTCAGGATCAACTATGAAAGCACCTGTTTCATAGGAGTGTATACATTTATTCTCTCTCTCTCTCAATATGTCCAGATCTATCTATTTATAGGTAGGTCTAGATAGATCTCTATATAATAGAAATATTAAGAGAGATACATATAAACAGGAGGAGTACACACACTCCTATGAGAGAGAAACTTAAATGAATATCTATATATACATATGTGTATATATATACACATATACACACACACACGCACACTCACACACTCAAGTCAGAGGGAGAGAGAGAATAAATTACCTTTTTTTTTCTTTTTTTTACAAAGCCTAAGCAATAATCTCACATCTCATTCATTTGGGCTTACTCATTTTTTAATTTATTCCTGACAAAGGGGAATTAAATTACAACAATTGATATAGACTACTTTTTCAAGTTCAAATGAGCTTTTGTTAATTTTTTGCAACTGTGTGCAATGTACACATTTAAATTTTTATACCTAACTTGTATACATAATTTTATACATAATGTACACCTAAATAGGAGCAAATAACTCAATCATTTTATTACTTACTCTGTTAACATGAAAGGAAGCTTTCATATTATTTTCATAGGTCTAGCATGGCAGGAACATAAAACCTTTACAAATGAAGACTGAGAAAACTGCTGACAGCATGCATTCAAAAATTAGTGGTAAAATCAAATTAAAATATTAGCAACCAGACAAAGCAATACAAAAAAGAATAGTTCATCCATATAAAGAAGGTTTCATTCTAAGAATGCATGGTGGTTAAAATATTAGGAAATAAATGATGTAATTGACTAGTATTAGATAAAACATTAAAAAATATTATTTTGATTTAAAATTTCATTTAAATCAAAATTTGATTTAAATTAAAATTTGATTTAAAAATTCAAAGACCAATTTAGCTGTAAAGGTGACTCAAGTCAAACCTGACAGCATGCTTGAGAAGGAAGCAAATAAGACTTCCAAACCTTCCTTTTAAAGCCAAAAATTGAATATGGGTGACTGTTATCACCAGTACTTTAGAAAAATTATTTAGAAAAAAAAATCTTTTTTCTAAAAATTATTTATCATGAAATATATTATTCAAATATCTACAGTAAATACATTCAGTTTAAAGAATAACAACACAAAATAAATCAATATTATTTTACCAGAATCTTTAAGTCAGTATGTTCTGTGTTTATTTTTATTTTTATAAAATACTACCATTACATAAAAGAAGGAAAAAAACGGATGTAAATAAAGCAGGTCCAGAAATATTCAAGTACATATACAATTTACTATGTAGCCTCAGAAATTCTTGCTGAAACTACAGGTGCAAGCCACCACACGAGGCTAATTTTTGTATTTTTTTTTTTAGAGACAGGATTTTGCCATGTTGCTCAGGTTTTTCTTCTCTTATAGTTAAAAAAAAAAAAAAAAAAAAAAAAAAACAACGAAAAAGAAACAAAAGACTACCTCAGACATAGCCAATTGATAAAACAAACAACGAGATGGATCACACCTATAATCCCAGCACTTTGGGAGGCTGAGGCGGGTGGATCACAAGTTCAGGAGATCAAGGTCATCCTGGCTAACACGGTGAAACCCCGTCTCTACTAAAAATACAAAAAATTAGCCGGGCATGGTGGCGGGCGCCTGTAGTCCCAGCTACTCAGGAGGCTGAGGCAGGGGAATGGCATGAACCCGGGAGGCAGAGCTTGCAGTGAGCCGTGATAGCGCCATTGCACTCTAGCCGGGGCGACAGAGCGAGACTGTGCCTAAAAAAAAAAAAAAAAAGTTAGTGTAAAAAATTTAAATGAATTATTTTAGTGCAATAAATATGTCTTAAAGTCTAAGATATATAAATATTTCCAAGTCTGTACTACAAAAAAGAAAACAATAGGGAAAGTGTTTTGAATATAAAAATCATTAATAATCTGCTTATAAATAATTGAGAAAAATTTAAATGATTATTTAAAACTCAGGAATAATTGAATTTTTTAAGTATTTCAGTCTATTTAGATATATACTACTTAATACTTTGACAGTGATTAGCATTTGTGATAATTCCGTTATGATGTTCTAATGCACTCTCCACATACAAAAATTCATATTGATATTTTAGAGTACCCCTAAAAATGCCTACTTTTAACAAAGAAAATCGACTCTGTAAAGTCTCTAAACAATTTTATATCGTTGATATGTTTACTACTGTGGACAAATATTTTTCAAATATATATCTACAGCTACACAATATAGGTGGAGATATTGATATAAAGATATTCTATTGACCTCAATAAATTACCTTATTGTAGCATATTAGTGTAATACCCAAGAAAAGGATGATATCTAGAGCTTCCAAAATAGTTAGAGAAGGACAAATCATGGTTAAATGTGTAAATTTATTATTAGGAGATAACATTTCAACCATTTTCCAGCCTGAATATCTTTCTTTAGGATTTCTTGCAGTATGGGTCTCCTGGGAATCTAAACGTTCTCTTAGCATTTGCTTTTATAAATTTTTTAAAAGCTTTTTTCTTATTTTTATAAAATGCATTTGCTGAATCTAGATTCTCATTTGTCAATCTACCAGTCAGAATCTTGTCAGAAGACGCAAACACATCAGGAATTTGAAATGAGAGAATTCGGAACAAATGTTCCTAGCTAACTAGTAAAAAATGTAAAAGATATCTCTAAAGGGTCCCAAAGTGGCAGATTCAAAGCAGCAGCTGCTACCTCAAGGGTGAGGGACAGTGGAAAATGAAGGAAGCTAAGGTATTAGGAGAATTCTGCCTCACTACCCCAGCATTGACAAAGAACACATGCGTACCAAAAGTACAAGCAGCCTGCTGGGTGTGGAGAAATTTGTCACATGGCATTGAGTGGAGCTGGTGAGTAGAAGTGTCCTACCCTTGGTAGGGAGTACAGTACTGCAGGAGCTGGCCTGTAGAATAGAGTGGGGAAGTAGTAATGGTGAAGTTGGAGCTCCCAAGGAAGAATCTGCCAGGTAGGGAGAGCAAGGTCTGAACATGCATCTGACATTAGTCCAGGGGAGCCTCTGAAATGAGTGCCACAAGGGTTCTGCATACTCATCCGCTACCTCTCACATAGATGGGAATGAAGGCATCTGCAAACCAGAAAAGACTGCCTATAGTCCCACAGCCTTGCACATTCCCTCCATCAACCACTATTGGCAAAGCCTAAATTTGCACAAAGGAGAAATGTTACCTGGCCCAGCTCCAACATCAGGAAGCAGTGCAAAGGGGGTACTGAAAGACACTGCATTTGTAACTAAAGTAGGGTTTTGTAGGATGTTCTGTTTTCATGTTTACTTTTTTGCAATTTAAATACATGATCTCATTTGTTTTCTGGCTTCCACAATTTCTGATGAAAAGTTATATTCTTTGATTCATTTTAATAATTCTTTTCTATATTTGTTTCTTAGTGATTTCATATGAATCTTTTTTTTTTTTGAGACAAGTTTCGCTTTGTCACCAGGCTAGAGTGCAGTGGCACTATCTCAGCTTACTGCAAGCTCCGCCTCCAGGGTACACGCCATTCTCCTGCCTCAGCCTCTCAAGTAGTTGGGACTACAGGTGTGCACCACCATGCCCAGCTAATTTTTTGTGTTTTAATAGAGATGGGGTTTCACCCTGTTGCCCAAGCTGGTCTCCAACTCCTGAGCTCAGGCAATCTGCCAGCCTCGGTCTCCCAAAATGCTGGGATTACAGGCATGAGCCACTGCTCCTGGCCCATGAATCTTTTTTAAAGTGTGTTGACCTTCATGATTGTACTGTTTGGCGTCTTTAAGAAAATTCAAAGTTATTATTAATTCAATTACTTATTCTGCTTCATTTACTTTTTCTCTCCTGTATTTCAAGCTGCAGCATATTAGATTATTTGACCATATTATTTGGTCATATCCCAAGTTGCTTTAATTATTTCTTCTATTTTTTAATCATTTTCTTTTCCCAAACTGTGACTCATTTTGGTTAGTTTTTACTCACCCATCTTCTAGTTCATCGTCCTTTCCTTTATTCCCTCTACCGTTAACATGGTTTGCTAACTTTAGATTTTCTCTTTTACAAGTTTAAGTTTAGAATGGCACTTTGTTACTTTTATAGAATATATTTTGTTGAAATTCTCAGTTTTTTTAATACATATTTTTACTTTTTTTCTAACTTCTTTGACATATTTAAAGTATTATTTTAAAGTCCTTGTCTGCTGATTCTGTCTGAGTCAGACGTGCATTCTTTTATTGCCTTTCTACCTCTTAATGTTGAAACACATTGTCCTGCTTCCTTCATGTTTTCTATTTTTTATGTTATACCAGATATTATGTTTAACAGACATATGGATATGGTGTGAATATTATTTTCCCACAGAGAGAGAACTTTTTCTTCTGTTTAAGAAGAGTTATTATTTTTTTCCAATAAGGAGTTGGCCTAAGTCAACTGTGTTATTGCTTCACTTAGTTTTAATATTTTTAAATAATACAATATACTTTGTGTAATCATAGTGAGAGGTGACAGCATGTTGGCAGTCCTCACAGCCCTCGCTCGCTCTCGGGGCCTCCTCTGCCTGGGCTCCCACTTTGGCGGCACTTGAGGAGCCCTTCAGCCCGCCACTGCACTGTGGGAGCCCCTTTCTGGGCTGGCCAAGGCCGGAGCTGGCTCCCTCAGCTTGCAGGGAGGTGTGGAGGGAGAGGCGCAAACGGGAACCGGGCCGCTGGAGGCGCTTGCGGGCCAGCTGGAGTTCCGGGTGGGCGTGGGCTTGGCGGGTCCAAGCACTGGGAGCAGCCGGCCTGCCCTGCCGGCCCCAGGCAATGAGGGGATTAGCAACTGGGCCAGCAGCTGCGGAGGGTGTACTGGGTCCCCCAGCAGTGCCAGCCCACCAGGGCTGCGCTGGATTTCTCACCCTGCCTTCTGGCGGGGCAGGGCTCGGGACCTGCAGCCTGCCATGCCTGAGCCTCCCACTCCCTCCGTGGGCTCCTGTGCAGCAGGAGCCTCCCGGATGAGCGCCACCCCCTGCTCCAGGGCGCCCAGTCCCACCGACCACCCAAGGGCTGAGGACTGTGGGCGCATGGCACGGGACTGGCAGGCAGCTCCACCTGCAGCCCCGGTGTGGGATCCAATGGGTGAAGCCAGCTGGGCTTCTGAGTCTGGTGGGGACGTGGAGAATCTTTATGTCTAGCTCAGGGATTGTAAATACACCAATTGGCACTCTGTATCTAGCTCAAGGTTTGTAAACACACCAATCAGCACCCTGTGTCTAGCTCAGGATTTGTGAATGCACCAATCCACACTCTGTATCTAGCTACTGTGGTGGGGCCTTGGAGAACCTTTGTGTCAATACTCTGTATCTAGCTACTGTGGTGGGGCCTTGGAGAACCTTTGTGTCAATACTCTGTATCTAGCTAATCTGGTGGGGACTTGGAGAACCTTTGTGTCTAGCTCAGGGATTGTAAATGCACCAATCAGCGCCCTGTCAAAATAGATCACTTGGCTCTACCAATCAGCAGAATGCGGGTGGGGCCAGATAAGAGAATAAAGGCAGGCTGCCCAAGCCAGCAGTGGCAACCTGCTTGTGTCCCCTTCTGCACTGTGGAAGCTTTGTTCTTTCGCTCTTTGCAATAAATCTTGCTACTGCTCGCTCTTTGGGTCCACACTGCTTTTATGAGCTGTAACACTTACCACGAAGGTCTGCAGCTTGACTCCTGAGCCAGCAAGACCACGAACCCACCAGAAGGAAGAAACTCCGAACACATCCGAACATCAGGAAGGAACAAACTCCAGATGCGCCACCTTAAGAGCTGTAACACTCACCACGAGGGTCCGCGGCTTCATTCTTGAAGTCAGTGAGACCAAGAGCCCACCAATTCTGGACAGAATAGGACCTTTCATCTTCCAAGATTTTGGGAGCTTTAGCGTAACAATGCAGATACTTTTCTTCATTTTTCTGTGCAGCACCCCTTCTTTGTCCCCATGCACTCAAGAAAAAAAATGTGGAGGACAATAGGCAGGTGTAAAGATTGCCTGAGTGTTTGGGTTTTTCAGAGATCACAATCTATTATGCCAGCTAGTCTAGTCATTGAAAGCTCTAATGGATTCTTTTTTCTCTCAAAGACTTAAGGGGTGGGTTGCCCCTCCACACCTGTGGGTGTTTCTCGTTAGGTGGAACGAGAGACTTGGAAAAGAAAGAGACACAGAGACAAAGTATAGAGAAAGAAAAAAGGGGGCCCAGGGGACCGGCGTTCAGCTTGGAGGATCCCGCTGGCCTCTGAGTTTCCTTAGTATTTATTGATCATTCTTGGGTGTTTCTCAGAGAGGGGGATGCGGCAGGGTCATAGGATAATAGTGGAAAGAAGGTCAGCAGATAAACACGTGAACAAAGAATTAAGTTCTGTGCTTTAGATATGCATAGACATAAACATCTCGATGCCTTAAAGAGCAGTATTGCCGGGCGCGGTGGCTCACGCCTGTAATCCCAGCAGTTTGGGAGGCCGAGGCGGGTAGATCGCCAGGTCAGGAGATCGAGACCATCCTGGCTAACATGGTGAAACTCCGTCTCTACTAAAAATACAAAAAATTAGCCAGGCGAGGTGGCAGGCACCTGTAGTCCCAGCTACTCGGGAGGCTGAGGGAGGAGAATGGCGTGAACCCTGGGGGGTGGAGCCTGCAGTGAGCAGAGATCGCGCCACTGCACTCCAACCTAGGCGACAGCCAGACTCTGTCTCAAAAAAAAAAAAAAAAAAAAAAAGCAGTATTGCTGCCTGCATGTCCCACCCCAAGCCCTAAGGCGGTTTTCCCCTGTCTCAGTAGATGGAACATACAATCGGGTTTTATACCAAGACATTCCATTGCCCAGGGACGGGCAGGAGACAGATGCCTTCTTCTTGTCTCAACTGCAAAGAGGCGTTCCTTCCTCTTTTACTAATCCTCCTCAGCACAGACCCTTTACAGGTGTCGGGCTGGGGGACAGTCAGGTCTTTCCCTTCCCACGAGTCCATATTTCAGACTACCACATGGGGAGAAACCTTGGACAATACCTGGCTTTCCTAGGCAGAGGTCCCTGCGGCCTTCTGCAGTTTTTGTGTCCCTGGGTACTTGACAGTAGGGAGTGGTGATGACTCTTAAGGAGCATGCTGCCTTCAAGCATTTGTTTAACCAAGCACATCTTGCACAGCCCTTAATCCATTTAACCATGAGTTGACACAGCACATGTTTCAGGGAGCATAGGGTTGGGGGTAAGGTTACAGATTAACAGCATCTCAAGGCAGAAGAATTTCTATTAGTACAGAACAAAATGGAGTCTCCTATGTCTACTTCTTTCTACACAGACACAGTAACAATCTGATTTCTCTTTCTTTTCCCCACAAAGACTGCCTCTGTCTATGACAATCCCAAGTTCTTAGATTAGTAAATACACCCATTGGCCAACAATCTCTGATCACCTATGTAGGTACTGACTTTCTGTGAACATTATTTCCTTAGACTTCTTGCATCCACAGCTCTCCAAAAATTTAATAATGATTTCTTAGTGTATTAGGGTTTTATAGTACTTATGGTAGTAGACTAGATTCTAACTGAAAGCAGAACTCCAAATAATTCCTAATGTTAAAGCAAAAATTACATCTGGCAATGTTAAACAGGCAAGAACGGCTTTATTCAAAGCTAATGCAAAAGGGGAGATAGACCAGAACTCGTGGTGAGATGAACTCTGTGAAAGCAAAAACAAAGGGCAGAGAGTGGTTTTTTAAATCTAGGGTTAAAGAGAGATCAGGGACCACCTGTTTGCTAATTGAGGCTACTCAAAGATAACGTAAAACTTTCTTTTATTTTCATAATGGGAGTGACAGGAGGTGGTTACGTTTCAAAAGAATGCTTCCTAGGTCCTTGAGAAAGAGTCCTGACCTGTAAAACTGAAAAGAGGTTTGAAAAGATTTTTGTCTCAAAGGGGTAGAGAAAGAATTCGCAATTACAAGTTTTCTAAAGAAAATGTTCTAGAAAAAGGAAGGGAATACCTACAGTTAAGAAGCCTCTCTAAAGTTTAGTCAAGCTAATGGGAATGTTAAGGCCATCCTGGGCAGTCTCCTTTTTTGTCAAAAAGAAAATCAGATTTCCCGCTGAACAAATTAGGAAACCTAATCCATGTATATCATTTCAGCAATTTGCTGTATTTGAAAAGCTAGTTGAATCATCTGTTAAGACTTGGCTATATGGGATACTTGCTGGATAATGCAAGCAATCAGGCATTTATGAAGGGAATTCCTACAGAAATATAAAACCTATTGATGGAGCGGGCTATGAATTCAGTTTCTGGATCCAAAGGGCAGTTAGTTGAGATCTCCAGATGTTGGGATCAAAGCGTCTTTAGATGGTGGAGTGTGGATGGCAATGGCAATCCACATAGTTACTTCAGCAAAGCCCATCTGGGTTGAAAACATATCCTGTCTGTTTCTAATAAGCTCTTTCAGCCCCATATAAGCCCAATAAGCTCTTTCAGGTTGATTTTGGGGCCCCTCAAGAGTCCAGATGGAGTCAAAGTACCCACAATTCAAGTGACTTTAGGGAGTTGAAGGGTAGACTATAAAGGAAAAGATACGGCAGGGGTGGATAGTGAGATGGAATATGTAGAGGTTTTGAAACAGAGAAGATGAAGTGATTTAAGGAAGCTAGGTAGAAAGAGAGAAATGAGGAGCAGAGGTGATGTGAAAGAGAGCTCTTAAATGAATCAGTTTTAGGAGACATCAGGTTTCCCAAAGAGGTTATTAAAGTTTCCAATTTTTCTTGGCAAAATTGTGTCCATGAGAAAGGAATTAGACAGCTAACATTGCAGTAACACCACATAGCAAGAGTCTTCAGAGGAGACTTCATAATGACGTGAGGAGGTTTACTCAAATTTTTAAACATCGATATTTAAACTTTATTTATAATATATTAATGATTATAGAATTTTGGACAATTATTAAATGACATACATATGAAATACACAATTATGTGATATAATGGATAAAAATGTATATTGAAGCACTACATATCAAAACAATGACAGTGATTCCGTTAGAAGGCAATTTTTTAATTGGTGAAGTAAATAAAGGCATCTTCAAGCCTGTAATCGCAGCACTTTGGGAGGCCTAGGGGGTAGAGAGCGGATCACTTGAGGTCAGGAGTTCGAGAGACCAGCCTGGACGACATGGTGAAACCCTGTCTCTACTAAAAATATAAAAATTAGCTGGGGCTTGGTGGTGTGTGCGTATAGTCCTAGCTACTCAGTCCTAGCTACTCAGGAGGCTGAGGCAGGAGAATGGCTTGAACCAAGGAGGCAGAGGTTGCAGTGAGCCAAGATTGCGCCACTATACTCCAGCCTTGGCAACAAAGCAAGACTCCGTCTCAAAAATAAAAAAAAAGACATAAAAGAAGGAATCTTAAAATGTATGTCAATAATATAAATAATTACATAAATATAGCAAAAATGAAAAATGTAAACATGCTAATGGTAAATGGAGTGCACATATGAGATGTTTGCTATAGCTTTCCTTTACTATTTGTGGTTGAAAAAAATTTTCTTGTAAGGGGAAAAAATAACAAAATAAATAGCATAGATTATGTTTTCACTGTACTCAGCATGGCTATTCTGTGTCATTACTCTCACCTAAGGGAGAGCTTAAGTAGTAAGATAGTAAGAAATGTTTAATTCTAAGTAATTACAGTAACATAAGCTTCATATAGAACATAAGCTTCATACAGAAACGCATAAGAGTAGGAAATTTTGCCTGTTTTATCTGTTTTCTGTAACCCTTGTAGGTAGAAGAGTATCAGGCACCTGGTACCAAAGTACATGACATTTTTGATTGAATGAACAAACAAATGTGTATTCATTAATGAAAGTAGTGTTCCAGGAAATTGTGTTGTACTATATTAGTTTTCACTTAACTATTCTGGTGAACAATTTCATTGCTCTAGCTTCCTCTATCTTTTTATAAGCCCTTCTATAAAAACATGTTTTTTTTGTCTTGATGAGTAATAGTGTAGAACAGGGTTCAGGAAATTACTGCACATGGCCTAAATGCAGCCTGCCACCTGTTGTGTGACCCATGGGCCACACAAAATAAGTTTTACGTAACACATGGTTGAAAAAGGCAAAAGGAGAATAATACTCTGTGACGTGAAAATTATATGAAATTCAATTATTGTATTCATAAATAAAATATCGGAGCACAGTCAGGCTCATTCAGTTACACACTGTCTATGGCTGTTTTTGCGCTACATTGATTCAATGGTTTTGACAAAGACCATATGGTTCAAAAGTTTAAAATATTTACTATCAGATTGTTATGGTCTGAACACTTATATCTTCCACAATTTATATATTGAGACCCTAAACCCTAAAGTGATGGTATCAGAAGGCATGGCCTTTGGGAAGTAATTAGGTGATAAGGGCAAAGCCATCATAAATGGGATGCATGTCTTTATAAAAGAGGCTTGTGAGAAACCCCTGCTCCTTCTGCTGTGTAAAGTTAGAGTGAAACAACAGCTGATCTATGAGCCAGAAAGTTGGTTCTCACCAAAGATTGAGTTGGCCATCTGCTTAATCTTGGACCTCCCAGCCTCCAGAACTATGAGAAATAGATTTCTGTTGTTTATAAGCTACCCACTTTATGACATTGTGTTATTGCGGACTAAAAGGATAAGACACTGATACTTGACAGAAAAAGTTTGCCTACTCTTAGTATGACAACATTAAAACATTATGTCATAGGTATAATGGTGAATTTTAGGTGTCAACTTGACTGGATTAAGAAATACCTAGAACTGATAAAGCATTATTGTAAGATGTGCCTGTGAGAGTGTTTCCAAAGGAGAGTGGCATGTGAGTCTGAGTATGCTAAATGGGGAAGTCCTGTCCTCAATGTGGGTGGGAGTTATTCAATAGGCCTGGGGCCTGGATATAACAGAAACAGACAAAAAGCTCATTGGTTTTTCTCTCCTGGAGCTGGGGTATACGTCTCTTCCTGCATTTGAACTTGAAGTGACCCATAATACCAGCATCCCAGGCTCTCCACTTTGCAGATGGGCTGTCATGGGACTTCTCAGCTGTGATAATCATGTGAGCCAATTCTCAGCCTCTATAATAACTTGAGCCAGTTCCCCTAAAGGAATCCCCTCTTCTCTCTCTGTCTCTCTATTATCTATCTATCTATCTATCTATCTATCTATCTATCATCTATTTATCTATCTGTCTATCATCATTTATTTATCCATCTATTTCTATTGGTTCTCTCCGGAGAACCCTGACTAATATACTGGGTAAGTGTTGTCTTATTTGATGCGCCCTCCAATATTTGCTTAAGTTTCCCCCTTCAATTCTAATACAAATAGTCATCACATTTTGTTGCATGCATGTATGTATATATGTAATTAAGTTTGAATGCATGTAATTGTTTCCTTGTTCACTCTGATGATTGGGAGGTCAGGTAGCTTGTTTTGTTTGCTAATTCTCCTAGCACCTAGCAGAGAGGCTCCCACATGGTAGGATATGTAAATATAAATTAGTAGATGAATAAATATGGACCTTTTAATTTATTCCTTAATAAGAGTCTCTGGGAATTGTTCATATGTCAGTCACTTAGGGAAAGACCAATTTATATATCAGTTTTTATATATGTAGTGTTAATTCTATGACAGATGACTAATTGTTTAGTATGAATTATGTGTTAAAGTTATTGCTTGAAAATTGCATCTCTAAATATCTAACTTACACATGAATTGCTAAGAAGGAAAAACACTTTCTATTTTTACATTACAGGTTTGAAATAGTGATGCACAATTATAATATTCAGGGTACTGTGTTTATTCAAATTCTTATTCAAAAATGCAAATAAGAAAAGTTGGAGAGATTTTTAAGGAAGTTAATCAGACTTGACAGAGCACAGGGATCATTGTAAGAATCCATTAAATATTAGTTTTTCTTATATGCTGAAGTAAAGCTTGGCTTTAAGTTTTTCTTTCTATTTACTCCATAGATACTGGTCAGACTTCAAATTCAAAATTACATAGAATTTTTGTTATCTAAGGTGATAGAGTTTAACTTAAAAATAACTTTGAAAAAAAGTTTTTAACAAACTTCAATGGATTTCAGAAAATGTCTATAGACACAGATTGTCTTTTAAGACCAAGAATGATACCACATTTTGTTTGAGAATTCCACTCATCTATTTTGCCATAAATAGCTCAGGTACCATTTCTTCTTTCTAAATCATGGATCCCAGACAAAAATCAGTGCTAACATTAATTTGGCCATTGCTTCTCAAACAAGCCATGGGAAAAAATGCCTTCTTAATTCTATATAAATAGATAAAAAGCTACTAACCTATATATTTTCAGGACTATTTCTTCAGAATTCAAACATAAATACATTTAAATAAAATATTTTCCAATGACATTTATTTTATATATTTTCTTTTAAACAGATCTTTTTAAAAAGCTAGCATGACTGTCATTTGGAAATAAGCTTTTTAAATTTTGTTCAGTGTATAAACTTAACCATGAATTAAGATTACTCCATATGTTTGATCAAAATGTTTTAAAAATCCTTAAAAATAAAATTATGCAGACATATTAAGTTTATTTTTAACACTCAATTCTTAGAAATTTTAGTGGGATAAGCTATATATGCTGAAAAAAATTGGGTGTGTTTTGATGGGATATTTTGAATTTTTCATATCAAGGAAGAAGTCATAAAAATTTGGCATAAAAAGTTAATTAGTTCAACAAAGTTAAAAGGAATAACCTAAATTTAGGAAAAATTTCTTGGCAAACTTGTTCATATATGTAAAACTACTTAAGTTGAAAAATTAAAGGACAATTTCTTAGTAGATTTCTTTAGACCAACTGGTGGTAACATGCACACTAGTGTTCTCAGGAAAAGTAAAGTTTGTATATGAGCCAAGAATATTCATGTAAGAAGCAAATTATGTCTTTGAAATTGAGGAATTGGTATAAGGATTTATTTACATGTACGTTGGAGGGTCAAACTACTAAAATTTTAACGCTGAGGTAACAGAAACTGAAAAATTCCATCACTAGGTCTAAGGCCACAAATAGGAAGACAATGAGATTAAGAAATGGAGAAGTCCAGAAGAGAAAAATTATGATATGAAGTGAGCAGTGGAAGGGTAAGAGGTGGGAGTGGGCTCAGAACCCTACAGATGGTGCCTGACCAGCTTTCTGCTGGTAAACCTAAGGAGCATGATGAAGCTCACTGTGACCTGGGAGTGCTTAAAGATGTTGGAGGCTGGAACCATCTGTCAGTGCCAGAACTGAGTGTTTTCACTGAGTCAAATAGCCATAGTAGCTGCCACCAAGCAAGCTAAATTATCCAACAGAAAATAAGTATTTGAGCACATTTTTCATGATTTTCAATTAGTTTGTTGTCAAGAACTCATTTTCTCTCCTACTTCCTGTCTGTTTCTTAGTGGGAGATACATGGTTCCCCACCATAAAAACACTGTGAGCCAAACCACCATGTAGTTAGACTTCAATCGTTATTTCACCTCCTTTGTTTTTCACCTATTGTGTGCAAACAAAACTGTAATCTAACCGTATGACTCTTGGCGTTTCTGCCAGGGTTGGCCTTCTATAGACATATTATTAGAGATCAAGAAGGCATATAAACAGATGTATATCCACTCATATAATGATGTGTATGTTAATTTATTTTAGTGCATAGTATTAGTATATATTAGTCCATTTTCACCCTGCTAAAAAGACATTACCTGAGACTGATTAATTTATAAACAAAAGAGATTTAATTGACTCACAGTTCTCCATGGCTGCGGAGGCCTCAGGAAACTTACAATCGTGGTGGAAGGCAAAGGGGAAGCGAGGGCCTTCTTCACATGACGGCAGGAGAGAGAGAATGCACAGGGGAAACTGCCACTTTTAAAACCATCAGATCTGGTGAGAACTCCCCCGCTATTACAACATGCGGGAAACGGCTTTTATAATCCAGTCACCTCCTACCAGGTCCCTCCTTCCACATGTGGAGATTATAATTCCAGATGAGACTTGGGTGTTGTCACAGAGCCAAATCATATCAATTAGATATTCAATTTTGGATCTATAGTACACCAGGGACGATGATATTCCAGAGAATGTCAATGATTTTGATGTCCCGTTTAGATGTCTCGGTTAGGTGAAGCATGCATAAAATACAAGCAAAGAGGAAGCTTTCATTTGATACATCTCTAAGAGGGCTCCTGTGTGTTGTTTATTCCAGAAATGATATAAAATACTGTATAGT
Source organism: Pongo pygmaeus (assembly GCF_028885625.2). NCBI lineage: Eukaryota > Metazoa > Chordata > Mammalia > Primates > Hominidae > Pongo > Pongo pygmaeus. Next base: position 25,952,430 of record NC_072377.2, read on the forward strand.
CAAGAAATCTTCCATGGCAACACTCAGTTTACATTTCATGTATAATTTATATGATGGACTGAAGTGCTCCCTTTAAAAAGTTGTTTTAAAGTAATCTGGGGGCAGATTGAAATCTAGGTATGTTTATAATTATTCTAAAGTTTTTAAATACTACTTCTCCTCATTTCTGCAATTTATTTTATAGTTGTATTTATCAGTCAGTATACATTTACTACTTGTTATTGTGCTTGATTACTGTACTATGGATTTTGTTCTTTTTGTTTGTAACAACATCATCTATGCAAAAGCTTGGAATTCTTTTCTTACAAGCAAAATGTAAATAGGTCAAATAATGCATAGATTAAAAATTTTGGATTTATTATAGTTATTTGATATTAGGAGAGACAGATTTTAACCAAAAACCACAATATGTTTATAACTTCTTCCTAATGTTGAAACGTATTACTTAAGATATGTTTCTACTTTATAGTGTTATAGAAATTTGAGATTATTATCAATATATTTGTTCAGATATATGCTTGGATTTTGCCAAGCATCTATTATCTAACTTTTGTTGTCCATGGTATGTCTTTTTGATCGATTATCAGCATAAATTATTCTGTATGTATTTCACCTGCTGAATGATGGATGTGCTATGTGATGTCACATTGAGACAAGTGTCTTGGATGAAAGAAGTTTTTAAATAGCAAACATTTGGAAAAACTGTACCTGAGCCAATAAATGTGTTAGGAAATATTGGAATGCTGTATATGAAATCTGACTTGGGCCATTATTCTTGGGCTCAGTGGAGTATGTATTATACCTGCTTATAAGATACTTGGTCAAAATTATTTTTGAATTCTTGAAAGGGCAATATGTAAGGTCCTCCTTCCCTTCTGAACATCAAATCAGTTATAAAAGAGTTCAGTGAATATCAAACCATCATCTTCTTTAATCAAAAGCAACACAAGATCACAGCTTGGATCTTTGAACAAATTATACTATTATATTTGCTCCCTACATTTGACTTTGAATGATATGCTGCAGGGAGGAGTCAACTCTGCAGAGCAGACACATCCAAATGTGCTGACTCATACTCATCCAGCCAAATGATTAGAGATAAAGAGAAACAGCTTCTGGATATGGTTTCAACAGGCTACATTTGCCCCAGTCATTCACCTACATCTGATTAACACATAAAAATAAGAATGATGAAGACATTAATCATTCTGAGGGCAATATGGTTGTATTACTTCGTTTTCACACTGCTATAAAGACATACCCTAGACAGGGTAATTTACAAAGAACAGGAGTTTAATTGACTCACAGTTGCAAATGGCTGAGGAGGCCTCAGGAAACTTACAATCATGGTGACAGGGAAAGAGGCACACCTTACATGGCAGCAGGCAAGAGAGAGAAGAGTGAGGAGTTAAGGGAGAAGAGCCCCTTATAAAACCATCAGATCATGTGAGATCTCACTCATCATCATGAGAACAACATCAACATGGGAGAAACTGCCCCCATGATCCAATCACCTCCCACCAGGTCTCTCCCTAGACATTTGGGTATTATAGTGGTTACAGTTTGAGATGAGATTTGGGTGGGGACACAGCCAAACCATACCAATGATGCATGAAGATAGGAAGGTATAATCTATGTCTGACCAATGCCTACTATTTACCCCATAGGCCTGGTATTTTGTGTCTATTCTGTTATTAAAATCTGACTAAAAGTCATAAAGAGAGAAATAAACATTACTAGTGTAGAATCTCTGTAAAAGAATTATTGGGGCTGGCATCATCATTGACTATAATTAACTAAAAAATTTGTTCAGATATTTCTTCCGGTATTCAAAAGTTCTGGTATAGAAAAAAATGTTGCTGATGTTTTCTATTTATTTATAGGTTTTCTGCATCTTATCTGTCAGAAAACTTTTAAGATTTTAAGTCATATTTGGAGCAGTGAAATTTCACCATTATATGTCTACTCTCTAATGACTTAAACAATTCAAACTATTTTTTGAAAAACTGTAACCACAATTTCTTTTTAATTTTTTTATTTTGAAATCTTTATTACTCTACACATTATTGGCAATTGTCACAACAATATCCAAGATTTTAACTTATCTCTGAACATCAATGGATGGATGGATAGATAATTGGATAGACAGATTAGATAGATGATAGATAGATAGATAGATAGATAGATTTGGCTTTGGAATCAGATGTTTGGTAAATTGCTGGGATTCTCCACCCAGCCCTAAATGTCAACATTTATAAACGTGAACACATCACATGCAAGGGCAAAGATGCAAAAACATTAGTATCCCAAAGATATAAAACAGAAAATAGAAATTGAGAATATAAGATATTTTATTTGTCCTCTATCTCTCTCAAAAGGGTTATTTTCATTTTATCTTCCAAATACATTTCATAGTAAAAACATTCACAATAATACTAACAGACATATATTATTTTCTTGATAATAAGTAGTCTGTATTCTTTTGGAAATTGGGCATATTTTAATAAGAAAAATCTCTCAGTAAATTTCACATTAGTAAACACAACTTCCAAAGAGTTGTCCAGAAGTAGAACTGAAGCAATCTGCTCATTTTGAAAGATTGCAGCAGGAGGTACAGTTGACTTCTAGCCACATTCTCAGACATGAGTTTATCTTATATTTTATTCAAGCAAAAGTGTGATGGACTTATAAGCCCTATATAGTCATTTTGTGATTATGAAGCAAGCTGCCCAGACAACTACTGATTATCAATTATATTTCTAAAGTATTATGTATTGACATACAACACGTGATTGATTACACGCAGGAGATATTACATAATATAATCTCAAGCAATTTTACATTCATCGTTAGCAATCTTAAAGAGGTGACAAAAAGTGGCTCACAGAGCCTGTTGATAGCATCTCTTCACAATTCACATTCAGAGAGGACATGTTCGCCAACTAAATCATCCATGGAGTATTTTCATTATGAAAGTTGACAAACAGTACAATCAAGGTTTCTTTCCACCCCTAGAAGGAGAGGCTGATTTTTAAACACTTACCAGCACACCGCCATTTATAATTTAAACAGAATGTTCAAAACTCATAATTAAAAATATTTTCTTGTTCAGAAGGATACTTTGTTTTGTCTTATGCAGACAAAAATATTCAAACCTTCTTAAGTTTGGTCCAAGAACCATTTTAACTCTGCTGACATTTAAATGTACCGCATCTTTCTTTCTTTTTTGAGAGTAAGTGCAGAGGCAGAAGAGTTGAATTTTGTTATAAACTTCCAAGGAAATATTTCTTTGTTCAAATTTATATATATAGTTGTCCGTTTTTAACCTTTCAAGATGAATGATAAATTGTGTCTCCCTGTGAACTAAGTCACTGTTCAGCTACTATAATCTTTGCTGAAGATCAAATAGGCACTGATTGTTTACAGATTTTGTTTTATTACCGTCAGTTGGGTCATACATTCTCCTAAAGTGAAAGGAAAAATCAACCACTTGAAATATTTTGAAAGATAATGTTCTGGAAGGTAAAAATTCACTGTTGAAAACCACGGTAAGATTGCTGACAAAAGATCAATTTTGGGTCAATGAGAAACAATTTGTTTCCTCCTCCCTGCAACTATTATTTTGTATTGTGTGTAGATATAAAAAGGTAACAAGTTTATTTTTTTCTTTTATTAGGAAAATAACCTCTTTTTTCTGGGGCTTTAGTACTAAATGTAGAATAGAATAAATGGGAAAGTAAATTGCAGAGATGTTACATTTTAAATAGAGAGATACATTTACAAATACAAATACTTCTCAATTAATTAATGGTCTCTGAACAGATTCGGTGAAATGTTACTTTTTCCTGAAATTTTTGAGCTGTCAAAAATTCCAAATGCCTGGGCACACACAAGTATTTTACCTTAAGTTTTATAAAATTTTAAAGACCTTTTTAATTATATTAAGCATGAATTTAAAAAAAGAAAATATGTTACCCTTAGAAGTTACCTTGGAAATGCCTAACAATTTAGAGTTTTCAAACATTTCTATTTAATAGAACATTTGTAGTTTGTAGGACTGTGTTTTGGGATTATGGAAGTAGAAAAAAATTACACTTCTTATGTTATCATAAAGGCCCGTAACAGAGATTGATAATCTGCATGATGATACAACAGAGAAATTCTGAGTTCAGGGTGGCCAGCCAGATCAGAAAAAAATGCATAATGAGAACAATAACAACGAAAATATATTTATCGAAGGCCCCCAGAATACAATGATTCAGTTTAGGAATTGTTTTCAACTATTAAAGCAGGTGGCATAAATTTCTGTGAGGAAATCGAAGTGCTCTTTTAATAAATTGTATGAATATTTAGAAAATCTAAAACTATTAGTTTGGACATACAGCAACAATGAAAATTACACAGCTATTGATTCCTTGAGCCTTTATGATCAGGCAATCAAAAAAATCAAGCATAAAAGAGAAAAGCCCAGATAAAAAACAGTAACAATAAAATGGTCAGAAAACAGGCAATTGAGAAAAATTAAAGAACTAGAAGATTAGAAAATAGTGAAAACCTGAATGAAGATACTCAGAGTGTCGAGAAGATATTGGATTCATAAATTAAGAACCGTTAACATATATTGCAGAGTTAAGATATAATTGCTGTGCCCTAAAATAAAATTGAATGAAGAACTATAACATACAGAAGTCTCTACTGAGATGAAAAAGAAATAAATTGATATATAAGGAAAAATAGAAATAGATGTTTGGGGGAATTTAAGAGGTCCAACATCACAGGAAAATTGTGAGAGAAAATGGCTAAATATGAGCCAGTATCAAAAGGAAATTAACCAGATAAATAAGATCATGAAGCTTCAGACTGGGAAAAACTAAGACATTGTCTAAAGTGACTCAAGTTTAGACAGATCACCAATCAATTTTTATTTCATAACTGCAAAAACAAATTGATATGGTTTTTGTGTGCCGAGCCAAATCTCATCTTGAATTATAGCTCCCATAATTCCCACATGTTGTGGAAATGACCAGATGGGAGGTAATTGAATCATGGAGGTGGGTCTTTCCCGTGCTGTTCTTGTGATAGTGAATCAGTCTCAGGAGATCTGATGGTTTTGTAAAGGGGAGTTTTCCTGTACAAGCTCTCTTCTCTTGTCTGCTGCCATGTGAGACGTGCCTTTCACCTTCTGCCATAATTGTGAGGCCTCCCCAGCCACATGGAACTCTGAGAGTCCATTAAACCTCTTTCTTTTGTAAATTGCCCAGTCTTGGGTATGTCTCTATCAGCAGCATGAAAACAGACAAATACACAAATTAAACATCAAAAAGAATAAAAAGTAATGTGCACCACAGAAAGAACTAATGTAGCATCATGCTTTGCATCACCAATAATAAATGGTAGAAAATACTAATATAATATTTGCAAACATTTGAGTGCAATATTTTAAGAGTATATTATAGACATCTGAACAATCATTCAATCTAGGGTGCAAAAAGCATAGTTAGGCAAGTAAGCACACAGAACATTTATATTCTACTGGCAGTTATTTTTAGGAACTTATTTGATAATTTAATTCAGAAGAACAGAGGAGTAATTTAAGAGCAGAGGTAGTGATATCCAGCTAACTGTCCTTTAAAACCAGTAAACAAAGTGAGTCAACCAGAAGACAGCTGTATAGGAAAATATTGAGCAATGAATTCCACTTAGAATAGAGTGCTCCAGAATGGAGATCTTTGGGGAAAAAGAAAGATGAAAATGTGCATGGAACAGAAAAGACATTTCAATTGAGAGCATACACAAACATTGAGGATATAATAAAGGGAATCATTTAAGAGAAACTCCTGGAAAAAGTAAGAAACAAACACCACCTTGGACAAAACCCAAATGTTAAATTCATATTCCAGATGTGATGCAAACATATTGTGGCAAGAAGGTTTAAAACAAATGATAGAGAATTTTAATATAAAGACACACGTTAAGATCATTTGCATTTGCATGTTTAAAGGACATGGCATTAAAAATAATACAATTTTAACACATATTGGGCCTAGAATAAACTATGTTTATACAGCAGTTGCAATACAAATGTTGTTTTAGGTTTTATAACCAAACTGCGGGAAAATTTCTTAATGGATTCATGATATAAATGAATACTAAAGACAGTGACAATGTACATGTAAATATTGTTTATCACAATTAGGATAGGGAAATGGAATGGGAAAACTAGAAGCTGGTAAGTGCAAATAATCAGTCTTAAAATGTGGAGAGTCAAGAGAACTGTGACAAATTCAACTGAACTAGACTTTTTATATGATTTAACATATTTCTTATTTAAAAAATTATAAGATATTAAGCACCTAGTAGTAAATAAGAGTCTAGATTTGACAAATCAATAACAATATTGAAAAATATATTAGTTAGAATTATGCGTATAACCACAAAGATAATTAAAATAAAAGTAGCTAAAAGAGTTTATCAAGGTGAGTGGGACTGGAAGTAAAAAGAGAAGAGGCAGAAGAACATTGCTTGTATTTGGAAGATTGTCTGTACCATTTCCCATGTTTAAAAAATACTGCTTTGATTATGGTTCCAAGAGTTAATACCTCAGTTAGCATGCATAAAATAATATATCTGAAAATAAGTGAATTTTCATCTGCATTATGCTATTGTCTTATCCCTTAGATAGGGTACTGCTAAGATAGTAAAAGTGAATTATTGCAAATTAGGTAGATGAGAAATTAGACTGTAAGTAAAATTTACATTTTTCAAAATATTTTATAATCATTGTCTCTTTTATATTTAGTGTCTGTATCTTCTATGTTATACTACTACTTTCCCTTGAGTGTTTGATTGCAAGATCTACGGCCTGTGTAAAAAGTTCAGACAATTCTAGTCTGATGTTCTAATACTCAAATTAAAAATATATAATTATATCATGGACTTCTAGGCTGCTGAAGGGGATTCTTTAAAATTTGTATAAGACATACATGAATTCACTTTGTCCACTTCAGATTTAGCTAAAAGCCAAAAATCAATACAAGATTCAATGTTTCTAATAGAATAACAATGATAAAATTTTTAGGAATGGCCAGTGTTCAAATTGAAGAAAACGGGCTTCAAGGAATCTCTCAGTAATAATATTAAAATGTGTTAAATTTAAATAATACATTTCTCCAATCTTGCAATGTCTTATATTTACTGGGAGACAACAGTAAATAGAAGTTTTACTCCACATGCATGTTTTAAATGAAAGCAAATAGAAATGGAGTTCAATCTCACATGAGAATATAACTAGAAACTAAATTAATCATGAAAGATATCCGATGTTTTAATATGGAATGGTTATACCATAAAATTTACAGAAATTTTAGAGTCTATCTACATCAATTAAAATACTTATTGAACATGTAGAACAAAACCAGCATTTTTTCTTTTTAATTTGTAACTTACAAAGTTGACATAAGTCCCACCCTTAAGTTTAATGTTTAGTAAATATTTGACTGTCAAAGAGTAAAAGTTGTCAATATTGACTATGTATATTCTCTCTTTCCTCTTTCTTTACATATATGTACACATGCACATAGACACACAAACCAAATATATATATATATATATTAGACACACAAACCAAATATCTGTATGTATAGCTCTGCTTTATTTTGGATACCAACCAAGCTGTATGTTATTTCTAAATTGACTTTGTTTTAATCAGCAATTACTAAATGAAGATTGCCAGAGAATATAAAAAGCTATTATTACTATTATCAGATTTTTGCAACACATTTAATCCATACTTACCAACTCTATGCATATGGAATGAACACACTACTGTAATGGCAGTTTCTAGCCTGTGCCCCATTGAGCTCTGGAGGTATCACAGAGTTGATTTAGAAAGAAGTAGAGGATACTGAGGGAGATGGAAACAGAAATAGCCTAATTCTAGACGATCAACTCCTACTTGACCCAGAACATATCAGTCTTTAACCACATGCATTCTTCTTCTCCACAGTTTTTTTTTTGCTAAAAACATCTTACAGAAATCTTTATTCTTGCATAATACTAGCATTTAACTTAGATCAACACTGAACAATTTTAAAACTCTCCCATTGAGTTTTATTTCCTTTTGAGTTCAGATTAAAAGGTTTGTATGTCTACTTTTCAAATCACGCACAGAAATATAAAGCCATAAGTAACTGCAAATTGTTGCTATTATAATAATTGCTTCCTTTTGGTCTTTTATTTCACATTACATTAACTCATCTGTTAATTTGACAGACCAATTATCCAGTACTAAGGGAGGGGAAGGAACCAGGGCACAAATAAAAACACAATATGTAGCAAAAAAAATTAATATTAAAATAAATATTCTTTTGCAAAGAAAAATTGAAGTTTTATAGAGGAAATATTAAAGGAATAAAAATCACACAACAATATATGGCTCAGTTGGATTATACAGTATAGCTACAAAGAGAAAAATATAGAAATGCAAATAACAGAATCTCTATATACGTAACATCTTCTCCTCATATACCATTGTAAGAATATAATTCATAAGTATGAAATACATACAGATTTAAATGATATATATATATATATAAAATCTGTGAGTGTTCTAAATTTCAAACCATCTTTCCTTTGGGATATTGAAAATAATGAATAATATTTGTTATAAATTAAAGATTTAGCTACGATTTTTGTAGTGCTCAAGATATCTAGCATAATTTGTATGTTAATATTACTATTGTTATTTTTTACACACTAGTTAACATCAACGTAATTCTGAATAATACTACGAAAACCTGCCATTGATAATGGGTGTGTGTTTAATGGATTATGCATATGGTTTTGCTGTATATTTGTTTAGGAGAAACCTGAAAGAATGCATTGCACTGTTTGGAATCAAACTTTGTTTCTTCCCTTCCTTTTCCAATCTCTTCTTGCCATTTGGTCTCCTTCCCTTTCCTTCTTATTTCTGCAGATTACCAGCCAACTAGGAGCCTATGTGGGAAACACTTTGGGGACCCTTTAACTTAGCCTCCCTTAGGAAAACATGCCACATTTCAATCGCTGGAAGGTGGCTTCAGTGCTCTTATGCAACTGGAACATAACGGCCCATAACTGTTTATTTTTTTCAAATTTTGTGAGTTGTTTATTATTCAGTGACATTATTAATAATTAAATTATAAAAATGTATAATCAAATAAATGATAATAGAAACAAAAGCAACACACACTCCACATATAACTTCCATATTGATTATATTTTACTATTTTCTATGCACTTGTGGCAATTTAAATCTATTGTATCTGTATGGTGGAGCTATTATATAATAGTGTACTACTTTGCATTTAGTACAATCAATTTTACCAATACAAAGACTATATGGTGCAAAATTTACATGTAATGATAAAATACATAGTATACTATAGCAAATTTCCTATAGCCAAATGAGGATCACAAAATGCTTTGTTGATCTTTATTGAATTCTTGCTTCTGTAGTCAATATATTGTTGAAATTCACAAATCAGTACAAATCCAATATTGATGTTTGTATGTATTTTCCTTTACACATCTAGTGAGTAGAAAGTAGAAAGTGAAACAGTAAAAGCTTAGGTTGTAAATTTACCCATTTGGAAATGACATCAAACTGGAATCTTTCCAACTTCGTATTTAGTACAATCAAATTGGAAGCTCAAAATTAGCCAATTTGGTAGTATTTATACCATGAACATTGGCAAATGCTACAAATCAGGGTTTCATTTATATTCTTGACTTAATGAAATGATAAATAATTTGTTAATTATGTTTATAAAACATAAACTTGCAGTAGGTATAGCCATTACACTGAATAGCACAAAAATTTGAAAAATTGTCTTAGGTAGTTTCTCAAGAAAAAAAATACACACACACTCACACACACACACACACACACACACAGAGTCATGCATTGCTTAATGACAAGGATATGTCAGATATATTTCAAGAAATGTGTTGTTATTTGATTTCATTGTGTGGACATCATAGAGTGTATTTCAATAGGCTATATGGTGCAACCTATTGCTCTTAGGCTACATAATGGTACAACATGTTACTCTACTCAATACTATAGACAATACAATGGTTTTGTGTATTTTAGACATACCTAAACATAGAAAAGTTATAGTAAAAATGCAGTACTATAATCTGTGGTACCACTATCATGTATGAATAAACCATCCTTAAGCAGCTCATGATTGTGTGTGTGTGTGTGTGTGTGTGTGTGTGCATATAGAGGGAGGAGAGATTTTAAGTAATTGACTTATGAAATTCTGGAAGTAGAAAAGTCCAGTATTCATAGAGCTCTCGGACAGGCTAGAAATTCAGGCCTTCAATGTGAGACCCACCCACATTTGGAAGGGTAGTCTGCTTTACTCAAAGTGTACTGATTTAAATGTTAATTGCATCATAAATATCTTCACAGCAACATCTCGACTGGTGTAGGCCAAAACAACTGGGTACTGCAGCTTAGCCAAGTTGACACATAAAAGGAATGATTGCAAAAATATTCAAATATGCAAAAACTATTTTCTGGTTTAATAAAGAAGTTTCTGATGTCATTTTCAAATGGGTAAATTTACAACCTAAGTTTTTACTCTTTCACTTTCTACTTTCTACTCACTAGATGTGCAAAGGAAAATACATACAAAATTCAATATTGGATTTGCACCTATTTGTGAATTTCAACAATATATTGACTACAGAAGCAAGAGTTCAATAAAGATCAACAAAGCATTTTCTGATCCTAATTTGGCTATAGAAAATTTACTATAGTGTACTATATATTTTATCATTACATGTAATTTGGGGCCATATATTCTTTGTATTGGTAAAGTGGATCATAAAGTTACATGTGCATATACAGACACATGCAGGTTTTTTTTTTTTAAAGCCAGTTGTTAATGTTCAACAGCATGTCACTTTTCGGCTCTTTAGAAATGTGAGTGTGGTGTCTATTTATTCACATTTTAAATAAATGAGTATATATACACAGAAGGGCAACTAATTAAACTTCTGCATATTGAATAAATAGGAATTTCTTCTCTCCTTTGTATGATCTCTTAGGGTGAGAAGACTAATGGATCTTGTCTAAAGAGCTGGAGGATCTTAGAACATTTCCCAGTGGGTCCTGAAACCAGCGATTGCTCCTTGAATTCTGGTTAAGTAGAGCAAAAGTACGGAGAACGAATAACTAAAAGGATGAACCCAAGCACAGAGAGACCCAGAATTAGGTAGTTGAGTTACCTTTCTTCAAAGAACTATAGATGTCTATGCAGAAACCTGAATGAGCAAGTCAACATCATAACACAGGTCCATCTTGTAGAAGGTGGAGGACCAGTCTATTCAACCAACATCATATGGGGCATGCAAATCAATGCAATTTGTGGGCCATGGTTAGATATGGGTGCAACATAATTTCTGTTTCTTAGTTCATGATTTTGCATTACTCTGAATATTCTAATGTGTAAAGAGATAAAAATTCATATATTTTTAGTTTATATCCATTGTCTTAGTGAATTCAGGATGCTATCACAAAGTACCATAGATTGGGTGGTTCAAAAACAACAGAAATTTGGCCTGCATTGGTGGTATAGTGGTGAGCATAGCTGCCTTCCAAAAACAACAGAAATTTATATCACACTATTCATTAGGCTGAAGGTCTGAGATCAGGATGTCAACATGATCAAAAATGGTGAGTGTCCTCTTCCAGTTTGCAGATGATTGTCTTCTCATTGTATTTTCACACTGGAGAGAGCAGAGAGCAGAAGGCTCTTTCATGACCCTTACATGGGCACTAATCCTATTCAACAGGGCTCAGCCCTCATCATCCCATCTAATCCTAATAATAATCTCCAAAAGGCCCTACATTCTGATGTCATCACATTGGGGGAGGTAGGATTTAGATACATGAATTTTGGAGGGATACAAATATTCCACCTCTTACACCTATTGATGTTAAATGAATGCTGGAGAGCATTGCCAATATTCCCCATTCAGAACCAAGGTACAGTTGAGAGTGTCTGGGATCTTACTTCACTCAATCTCTGTAGGAAGAGAATAGCTGCATTTCCCAAGTTTCTGTCTATTTCCTGGGAGCAGTCCTAGTTTAATCACTGTTCTTATATATGAGTATAAAGGCCTGGTTCTGTTGTGTCAATATTAGACACATTTGATAGACCATTTCAACTCCAGAACATCTGGTAGGATCAGCTGAGGTCGAACTGAATCACATTTCAACTCCTCCATTGTTCAATTCATCTCAAAACCTTTTCTCTTGTGTCAATATTAGACACATTTGATAGACCATTTCAACTCCAGAATATCTGGTAGAATCAGCTAAGGTCTCTGGTAGAATTGAATCACATTTCAACTCCTCCATTGCTCAATTCATCTCAAAAACTTTTCAGGCATTTTTTTTTCTTCAAAATGTACTACCAGATAGACTCATACACCTGAGAGAGTTAAAACATCTGTAGACTGTATGGAAGTCTTCCTACAGGTTTCTAGTATGAACCCTTCCTACAACATACTGAAATTTGATTTTACTCTATTCAGATGTTATCATACAATTCAAAAATAGTTACAAGACCCACAAAATATTTAAAATAAATATTTGATGATTATTTTTTCTGTTTTTAATAGGATTAACAATGATCATATTATGAAATTATCTCATGGTACTGTGGTACTTCTCAGCCTTGGATGTTGCTAAGTATACTTTCCCTATTTGTGAATGGTGTTTCTGTGCTGGAATTTATAACTATGGACAAGAAACCAACCTTTTTAAAAGCGAAAGTTTCAAAAGTGCAATGCAAAGTACAATTATGCTGCTGATAAAAACTACTAAAATAGCCAAGAATGCAATATTTGCCATTAAAATTTGTGATAATTTGAAATGATTTGCTGTGACATTTATGTTAAAACTCAAGTTTTCTGTGTGGTAATATTAGTGCTTATATTCCTATGTACATGATATCAAACACTGCATAATCCATAGTGTAGTAAGCCATTTTACAAATGAAATGTATTTATCACAACTACAGTTTTCTAAGTAGGCTTTCATTTACTAAAGCAAATAGATTTCACTAACTATATTTATCTCAATGAATGCACATATGGAAGGATTTAGTCTTCATTTGCTTATTTTATTGGCTGGTTTTCTGAGATATTATTACAGATAAATGGATCAGACTTGTAGGATCAACTAACAAAAAATGTTGTGATAAAATTGCATTTAATGAATAAAAATAAGTATGTCATTCACAGTGAAAATATTTTTATATTTCTATGAAAGATATATCTATGTCCTTAATATGCAAAATTATAAACATGTGTCTTGTCATATTTCAATATTTCATTATATTTCCTGTAGTACTTAAGTTTTATTTTTTTCTTTAGATACTATGCAACTATTCATATCTTTGCCGATATGTATAGAGTAGGTTTTGGTCTTTTATTAAGAGGGAAAAATGGAAGGGTACAACTTATTTCTAAATGTTAAAGCAGATGTTTTATAATTTCTAATTTGCATTTTGGATAAGTTATAGATAGTAAATGTGACATTTGAATCTAAGCCATAGGTTGTCATACATTTATCAGAAGTTGTTTTGTGCTTTTGTATTGTATCAGTTATTCTAGGCTGGATTATTTTTCAAGAATACCTGCATGACTGACTCCAGTTTAGGGTTTAACATAAAAGATATCTGCATGAGATTTGGAGGCAACAGTGAGAAACAAAAACCACTATACCCAGAAGATTGTGGGTTCCAGTTTCACTCTGCAGATTTTAGCTTGCCATAAATTTCATTGTTTTCTGACTTTCCTTTCTCTATTGTGGGTTTCTGCCCAATTGCCAGAAATGCTGTCCTATAGAAAATTGTTCACTTGCTCTCACAATTGTGTAAGGTATGATCCCTGTAATAAATCTTTTATTCAGTATCATTCACAATAATACTGCTCTCCCGACCAAACCTCAATTGATCTACCTGTCCCAATGGAAATATTTCTAAACACCTGCGTCTAAAAATATATCCCTTTAATTATACTTACAACTACTGGTTTTTTATAATATCTTTTCTTCAAATCAAGGGAATTCCCAGTGATCACTTCAGTAAGCTAAAGTTTAAAAAAATGATTCTCTCATATTTGAAAATGTTTGGTTTTTAATATATTAATGATACCTGAAACCTATACAAAAAATCAATATGTGGATTACTTTCTGAAAGTATAATTGTAAAACCATTCATTCTTAAACAGGAACGGAGTTAAAGAAACATAAATAAGAGTACAAATTCTTCATTTTTCTTATAATTTCTTTCAGAATACTTTTAAATTATAGATAATTTTGATTAATTTTAAATACACACGCAGACACACTACCTAGGTGTATCTTAATATTTTCATCCTCCTACTGCTTCTAAAATCATATAAACTATTTTCAGTCTTGAGAAAAATACAAATAAGAAAAAAAGAAATTTTGATGTAATGTAGAGTGAAAGCAAAATGAGTAATAACCAAGTATTTTTAGAGAAGACATTTTACTACCACAGAAAATGGAGTGACACAAGCTCCTAGTAATATGAATACTCCCAGAAACCCCTATTTCCACAAGAATGGAATAACGTACTTTAATAATTATGTATTTTAGCTAAAAATAACTGTACTAGCTAATTCTGAGGAATGCATCTAAGTAGCTTGTTCAAAAATATTTTAGAATATTTTAATTTGTACATTTGAATTTTATCCTCAGACAAGCAAACTAAAATATTCATTTTGGGTTTTCTTTGTTTTCTTTATTCTATTGATGAATCTGATTAGAATGTTCCATGATCTTTTATGTTATTGCATTTTTACTTAATGATTGGTCCCAATTTTGGGTGAATTATTGACCAAAAATACAATAAATTCAAGATATAAGATGAAGCAAGTCGAAATCAAGTATATCAGATGTATCCAATTAAATATTTAAATAGTTAGATGACTTCATTTGTTTCAAGTAATGTATTAGTCTGTTTTCATGCTGCTGAAAAAGACATACCTCAGACTGGGTATTTTATAAAGAAAAACATGTTTAATGGACTCACAGTTTCACGTGGCTGGAGAGACCTCACAATTATGGCAGAAAGCAAAAGGCACATCTTACATGGTAGCAGGCAAGAGAGAATGAGGGCCAAACAAAAGGGGTTTCCCCTATATAAAACCATTAGCTCTCATGAGACTTATTCACTGCCATGAGAAGAGTATGGGGGAAACCATTCCCATGTTTCAATTATCTCCCACCGGGTCCCTCCCACAACATGTGGCGATTACGGGAGCGACAATTCAAGATGAGATTTGGGTGGGGACACAGCCAAACCACGTCCAGTAACATCTGTGATTAGTTTGCATCATGTGGTGAAATACAATGGGAAAAGAAGTTATGTTCTCCACAACATGTCTGTGTGTGGGTGTATGTGCTCCTCTTTAATGTATTTTTTGGATATATATAACACATCAATGCATGAATGCATATATATTTCACAAGTGAAACATATGCTTATATCTTTCAGATGTACTTGTTCATATATATACATACATGCATATATATTCTCTCACACATATATGTATATTTCACATACATATATGTGTCTATGTAGAGACATATATGTGTCTACATCTGTGCACATACATATATATGCATATAATAGACACATATAGGAAGAGTAGAAGAAATTATAAAAGAAAAACAAGAGAGCAAAAACTTCCGTTCTTACTAGTCAAACTTCAAAAAATAAGCTTTTTTCCAAAGATTTCATAAAAGATCTCTATGAACGCAACATTTAGAAGGTAAAGATGACACTAAAATGATTGCTATAGACTTGCCGTGTGCAGTGGCTCACACCTGTAATCCCAGCACTTTGGGAGGCTGTGGTGGGCAAATCATGAGGTCAGGAGTTTGAGAACAGCCTGGCCAACATGGTGAAATCTCGTCTCTACCAAAAATACAAAAATTAGCCAGGCCTGGTGGCACATGCCTGTAGTCCCAGCTACTCAGGAGGCTGAGGCAGGAGAATCGCTTGAACCCAGGAAGTGGAGGTAGCAGTGAGCTGGGATTGCACCACTGCACTCCAGCCTTGTGTCAGAGAGAGACTGCGTCTCAAAAAAAAAAAAAGATTAATATAGATTGAATCACTTGCAGTAGCTCATGTTCTAATAAATTTGAAAAGTATTCAAGCTAAGGATTCTAACTGTATATTGCTTTCAGAATAGTTGCAGAGAAATCATATTTTTAACACAAAAATAGTAATATTATCAAAAGTATTACTTCCGTATCTTAACCATCAGCTGAACATGCATAATCTACCATGATGTTTCCTTTCAGCTTAACAATGCAGTGGGTTAATGTCATATCTTCTTCAGCAATCCTCGGCTTGCTAAGTGATTTCTGGGTTGCACACAGTTATCAAAATTCGATTCTAATTAAATAACTATTTATAGATTGAAAAATCAGCAACGAGTAGTGACATGCAGTTGTCATTGATGGTAGACAAACGTGGTAAATGTATCAGTGATTGAGAATCATAAATTTGTGATGATTTGTTCACACTTCTGATTTAGGTTTCAGAAAATAATTAAAATGCCATGGAACATTTCAATATTACTCTCCATGAGCTGAAAGATTGTAGGGGTGCATTCATTAGTCAAAGGTCAAAGATAAAACACATATCTGAAGGTTTGGGAATTGCCTTGTTATATATTTACACAAGACTTTAGATGAAACAATGGATATTATATATTAAAACATCTTATTAAATAAAACTTTATTTAACTGTAATAACATAGAAATGCTTTCTAATAATTATTTTCTGAGAAAGTTGTATATCTGCTAGAACCTGGACAAGAAATAACCCAATTGGTGCTGAGAGCATACATGTGTTTCTTATGTAACATCTTCCCTAGTTATACTCTTGTCTTTTCAATCCATCAGATATGTGTTGGTGAGCACAAAATTAAAATTAAAAAAAATGGAAACTCAGACATTTTTTCAAGTCAATTATATTGCTTCAGTTTCATTTTCAGAACCAATTTTTCAGAAAAAGCTTCATTCAAGAAATACTACAAATTGAAGAATGCATGAAAAAGCATTAGGAAAAAATAAAATCAATCATTTTAATATGCTCCATAAATTTAGAAAAAAATATTTTAAAGCAGTGCACTAAGCTTTTCTTTATGAATCTTCAATTATAAGCACCAATGCTTCTCTTTATAAAGCATCAAGTATGAGCATCATTACCAACATGTAAATCTTCAAGTCTGGGAGTTAAATAATAAATATGTCCTTGTCTTGATTAGTTACAACTAAAAAAGAAAAGAGGAAGAAAAAAAGGATTTTATGTTTATATCACTATCATCATCAATACTCACTTCATAGGAAAGTGAGTCTCTTTATAGAGTAAACATTGTTGTCATTCACCAATCTGGTCATTCTTCAGGGTACCCCAAGGAATATACTTCCTGTTACTTGAAATTAGCTAGGGCCATATGGGGTTCTAGTTAATATGAGGGAAGTGATGTACGTCATTGCTGTGCTGAAACTTTAACTGATGGTGTGAGAGATTGTCTTTGAAGATGACCAGACAATAAAACCTCTCTCGTTTATATGCACATGCCACTCCTCTCATCCAGAAGTAGGTGCTACCTATTTTCCTTACCCTTGAATTTGGGTGGTCATATGACTGTTTTTTTCCCAGTACAATGTAACAAAAGTGCAACAAAAGTAAGCCTGTGTCTGTGTGATTCATCTGCAAAAGCCTTAGGTATTTCCATTATTTTATTCTGTTGTAAGCCAGATATCATCTAAGGACACTCAGGTCAGACTATTTAATGTTGAACAATCATGGATGGAGAGAGTTCATTTCAGCCCTCTAGTCATTCCTGCAGAGGCTTCAGACATGTAGGTGAGGCCATCTTAGACCTGCCAACCCATGCATTCACTAACTCAATGCACTTATGAACTGCAAGCATAAATGGACCATGGCAAGAGCAGCAGACACTTGTAAAATGTAGAGTGTGTTTTGCATCACAATTACCTGGATCATGATTAAAACATACATCACTGGTCCCTACCTCCAGAATTTCAGATTCTTTAGGTCTGGAAAGAAGCCAGAAATTTTTGTTTCTAACATGTTACAACATCAGATGCCACTGATCCATAAATCACCCTTTAAGAGTCACTAACCCAACTTATATTGTTAAAATTTATTATTTCAAATGTGCAGAATAGCTATAATAAGAGCAGTTAAAATGACACTTTAAAATGACAATAAACTTTGTTTCTGGCAAATAATGTCAAATTTTTAGATTTCCAGTAACATTGTTAATAGCACTATAATAAAAATATATTTTGTTAAAATTGTACATGTATTTACTACCCCAGGGGTATATTTTATCACAATGATATTTGTCTTTGTCAAAATGTTAACTTTTAACATGTGGCCTATATTAATTCTCTATTGCTGCGTAACAATTTTCCCTAAATTTACTGGCTAAAAACAAATTGTAGTTATTATCTGATAGTTTCTGTGCATGAGAAATCTGGGCACAACCTAGCTAGGTTCTCTGCTTCAGAGTCACTCACAAAGTTGCAAATAAGGTATCTTTCCAGGTTCTGCCATTCATGTGAAGGCCTAAGGAAGAATACACTTTGAATTTATCAACACGTGATTACTCAGATGGCCATGGAAAAGATTCAGTTCCTTGTGGCTGTGTGGCTGAAAGCCTCAGTTTCTTGCTGGCTATCAACTGGAAACTTTCAATAGTTCACTGGTAGGTGTAATACAAAAGAGCCAATGTAAGAATCTGAACAAGATGGGCGAGACGTGGGGGCTGACACTTGTAATCCCAGCACTTTGGGAGGACAAGGTGGGCGGATCACCTGAGGTCAGGAGTTCAAGACAAGCCTGACCAACATGGTGAAATCCCATCTCTACTAAAAATACAAAAATTAGCCCAGCGTGATGGCATGCACCTGTAGTCCCAGCTACTCAGGGGGCTGAGGCAAGAGAATAGCTTGAACTCGGGAGGTGGCGGTTGCAGTGAGCAGAGATCATGCCACTGCACTCCAGCCTGGGTGACAGAGTAAGACTTCCTCTCAACAACAATAACAACAAAAAAGAATCTGAACAAGACGGAAGCCACAGTCTTTTAAAATCTAATCTTGAAAATGGCATCCAATCACTTCTTCCATATTCTCTTTTTTATGAGCAAGGCAGTAGGTCCAGCCAACCCACAAGGAAGGAGTTTCACAAGGGCATGAATGTCAGGATTTTGAGTCATCTCAGAAACTGCCCATCACATGGAGATACAGAGTTTGGCAAAATGTTCGTATGGTACAAATGTAAAAATAATGGAATAATAAATAATAGAAAACTATAAATTTTTTAAAAGAACAATTGAGCTCTTATTTAATTAAGATAAATTTTTACACCATTAGAATAAAGGAAATTCATTTTAAGAAATAAGTTTAACATTTAAAAAATATAATTTTCACAGAGTATATGGCTGTTTTGTTAACATATGCCGGTATATCTATATAAGTGCATGTCTTTAACGTAACAATTGGTATATGAATACATACTTATGTACCTTCTTCTGGTAAAAGTTTGCACTGTTTTTCAAATGATGGTAAGCCTCTGAGTTCACTTCCTATTAGTACACATATCAATCATTCTTTTAATTGCCATGTTATATTTAATTATGTGAAAGTACTATAATTAAACTCCATTCTTATCGATAGACAGTTGTTTCCAGCATTGCCAGTCTATATGGTTTTGTGCCCAAACAAACATATGTTTCTAGGATAAATGCTTAAAAGTGGAAATTCTGTGAAAAACAGGAAGTACATTTTTCATTTGGAAGACATTGCCAAATGTCCGGTAAGGATATTTTATACAATATGTCCTATAATTCAATTATATATAAAAGCAGTCTTTCCATACCTTTGTCAATATTGTGAATTTTACAAGTATTTTGTCCTTCACAAAACTGATTACTAAAAATTCCATCTCATTTAAATTTAATAAGTGTTTGTTTTATTATTAGTGTGTTTGGTCAGATTTCAGCAGGGTTTAAGCTTGTTATACTTCTTATTTTGCAAACTATCATATACTTACTTTACCCTTTTCTTTTTTCTTCACTAGGTTGTTGATCTTTTCTACTTGATTCATAAGAATCTTTTAAAGCATTTTATCTGAAATAGCTATTGCAATATTTTTCCAGTATTTTTTGATATTGTTCTACGCTGTTTCTCAACCCATCTGCCAAGCAGACATTTTAAAACTATATGCAGTTAAATTGTTCAAAATAGCAGTGGTGCACTGAATACTTACTCCAAATTGCAGCTCTGCTATGGGAGTGTGCTAGATAAGGAGATGTACTTCCCACATCTCCTTCAGTGAAAGACTTGGCTATCCATGTAAATGTGGGTAGGGTGATCAGCAGGCAGCCTCCAGACGTCTGCCAGCTTCTTCAGGTTCTGGCTCAGTTGCAAAGAGTCATCTTGTCTAAAGTCATTCTCTTCCCAGAGTAGCTCACATCCGGTGACTGAGTGAGGCAGAGATATAAATGTCTACTTCTCCTGATACAGCATAACTCTGACATGCTCCAGAGCTCCTGCTGGGTAGGCTGAGGATTTATCAAACTCACCTTCAGTCCGACTTCTTTCTTTGCCCAACCTGTATCCTATTCTTTTCATGGGTGCAATACACTCTTTCACTCTAAACTTTATGCCAATATCCACTTCACAAATATCCAACCTGTGATATGTGGCAGTTCTTAACAATAACACCTTAGATTGTAGCCTCCAGCTATTTAAGCAGAAAGAAAATTCTTATTAAACACCTGCTGAAGGTTATAATCTAAGCTATTATGATTAAGAACTGCCACATATCACAGATTGGGTTCTTGTGAAGTGGATATTGACACAAAGTTGGAAGTGCAAGAGTGTATTAACCCATTTAAGTCACGTAGTTTGAGATGCATTTTTAAGGCAGCCCTAGCAAATGAATACGACTGCCAATTGCCTTGATACGGGCTTCTCTTTTTGTCTTTCTTCCATTGTCTGTCTGTCTGTCTGTCTGTCTGTCTCTCTCTCTCTCTCTCTCTCTCCCTCTTGCTTTCTCTATTTGGAATTAACCGTATTTACTTTATTCACAGATGCATCCAATTTGTCAATTCTGAACAAAGTTCAGTGATTACCTTATTAAGCAGTTATCATTATTTTCTCTATTCCTTTTTGAACTCTAATTAGAAGTGTGGATTCTGCTCACCCCTCTAGCCTTTATTTCATAATTTCATTTTTTAAAATATTTTTCAATTTTTAATTCTCTGTGTGCCACATTCTATGTAATGTCTTTAAATGTTTTCCATTTTTTAATTTGCTTTTCTTTGCCACATTTATGATTTTATTTTAGTACAAATGTGTTTCATTTCAGAATATAATTTGTGTCATTTTATATCTGTTTAATTATTTTAATTGCCTTTTAGTTTTTCTTGTATATTTAATTCTCCCATTTATATTTTGAAACATCTTTAAATAGAACACATTAATTTTTATAACATTCGTCTGATATATTCTATTAACTTCTGTGGAGACAGTAGTTCTAGGATTGTTCAGTCTCCCCTTTCATTTGCACCATCTTCTCTACAATTATTATAACATTTTGCTTTTTTGTACTTGCTTTGTGAAAAGTAATGTGCAAAAGACAAAATCAGAATGGAAATGAGGGAAGAATGCAAGCGCAGAGAAGGCAGATCTCAGGAAGAAAGCAGATTAAATAGCAGAAATCAAATTCTTATTAAACCCCTGCTGCTGGTTACAACCTAAGTTGTTATGGTTAAGAACTGCCGCCTATCACAGGTTGGTTTCTTGTGTAGTGCATATTGACACATTAAGAACAATTAATGAAATGAAATGAAACAAAGAGGAATTTTTAGAGGTAGCATGCTGGAAAAGCTATGTTGATCTCTTGTTTCCCTATAAGTTTAGAAAAATTAACTTTAAGTATTATGAGTGCCAAAAAAATGAAATTGTAGCTGAACTATATACAATGAGAACAAGAAGCACAATATTTGTATAAAAGCCCTCAATACAGACATGTGCAGAAAAGGAATGAAAAATATAACCTAACATTTCAAAATGAGTAAAACACAAGAAGAAAGACCTGATATTTCAGACAGTGATGGAAGCAACATATGATGTAGTTTCCCTGCTCCCCTCATACACACAAAAAAACCTTAATTTTTTTCATTTTGATATAACTTTTAATTTGCAGCCGTGCCACAGGAATTCACCCAGCAAAATCTAAACTCAGAATATTTAAGTCTCTCAAGTAAAACAGATTTCAAGGAGGCTAAAAAAAATCGTAAGGAAAGAAAAAGACACACAGAGAGAAAGAAACGAAAATGGGAAAATGTAGACTAAAGAAAATTCAGACATTTATCAACCAACGAAAATGAGTGGATGTGTTTGGATGTTGATTCAAACACACTGTTATTAATATTTGTGTAATGGCAATTGGAAATTAGAATATTTACTGGATATTGGATAATATTAAGCAATTATTTAAAGTATAATAAAAAGAGCATATCTCTTTCTGGGTCATGCTAAAATTTTATCTTGCTCACTCCACTCTAATATTGGAGCAGCAGCTATAGGAGGATATTGACATAGAAAACTTTTTTATGTGCTGGTAATTTTAAAAACTGTTTATGGCTATATTAGAAATACTTTTAAAATAAAACAAATCATAAAAGCAAACAACCCAAATAAAGTGAAGAGAAAAAGCAGCTTATTGATTTTGAATGAGTACAACATTGATTTCTTCCCATATGCTTAATGATTTTAAAGGATGAAAGTCTGACATTTAAAAGTATATTTTTTATATTGATTGTTTTGTTTCGTTTTCCCCTTCATTTGTGTTCAAAGATGTGAATTTATCACCTTCTATTGAGAAAGTACATGTAAAGAATGCCAGTTATTAAAATCAATTATTCAAATGATCACTCTGAATCTTTTCTATTTTACTTGGCATCTTCCACTTTAGAGAAAGAGCCTTAGACTGTGGATCTGGAATCATTATCCACTTTCTCGGCATGTGAGTAGTTGAAGCCATTTAACATCTCTGAAACTTTTACCTCATCTGTAAAATAGAGATTAAAAATACTTGCCTTTTTCATCTTACAAATATGCTTAATATATATTTTGTACTTTGTGATGGATAATTTAATATCAAGGTATAATTATGTCTAGTATGAAAAAGTAGACATGTGGTACCAACAGTATAGTTCCTGGGAATAAATGGAACAGTTAGAACCTGTAAGTAACTAAAATTAGACTGGATAATTGACTGGAAAAAGATATACAAGGAGCAGGAAGCTAGGGGATGCAAGGGTTTCTTTCAAATGGACACATGTATAACTTTTCAAACAGAACAGATATTGAAGGACATTAAATTCATTTATAGAGCTAAAAATAAAAAGTAAAATAAGGTATTAATATAAATGGATAACATAATGCAAAATATTAAAATTGATTTTAAATTGATATTAATCTGATATTTACTTAAATAATATTAATGCAGTTTAGGTTCAGAATTAATGTTTAAATTACTATTCAAACTAATATAATTATGGTAATTTTGAACAAATTATGTTAAGTTACAATCTGTCATAGTGTTTGCCACAGTACTTCACTATAATTGTATCAGGAAAATAGAGCTGTGTTTTCAGTCAGATTATAGTATATATAATGTAATCATCAACACTACCAGTTATTCAACAGAACAAACATAATATGCAACATATAATCTCTTCAGAATTTCATGACTTTTTACTTTATTATTTAGTTTAGCCTACATATATTTGCTTCAAAGTTTCAATATTTAGAATTAGAGATAATCCATAAATCCAAAATAACTAAATTTAGATATTTAAGCAGCATTTACAATAAAAATTATAACGCCATTATAATATTTAAATAAAATAATCAGTTTAAAATATGAAGTTGACAAATTTGAATGTAAGGCATTCTCAGAAAGGAGATCTTTGAAAATAAAGAGTACATGAGGATTAGCATAGAAGACTGTAAAAGTCTCATAATGCATCACATTTTAAAACCTAATATGAGGAAAGTATTGCCATTTATTCTCTTAAATGTAATAAAAATAAATACAGCTTCCACCTTGTCTACAGAAAATTTGGAGGTTTTGTAGCTTAGATCTGAATGTATAAAATTGCAGAAAATAAATGTTTATCAAAGGTTTCCCAACTAAGATATGTGGTGTTTTTCTTACTTACATACCCACAGACTTCCGTACTCTTCAGTTACCATTATACTTCAACAATGTGGGGATTCCACACTATTTCTTACTCATAGTTACTTAGACAAGATAACTTCTCCTATTTGATAAGTAAGTTTCCAATATTTAGAAAACTCTTTCTTTTGATTTGACTTTCTTTTCCTACTAATGATGAAATAAAATTTTTAAAAAGCAGATTAAACATATTTTTCTGCACTATTTCTTAAATAAAAATTCTTCAGTTTGTCATTAAAAGCAAAAAAAAAAAAAAGGTTGTTTGATTTAATCATTGGGCAGGTAATGTTACCTTCATGAGTGTCTTTTCCTCTGCTGGAAAGTGTAAGCAACTCTGAAACGTGAGCTCTGAAGGAAGCTAGAAAGCTCTTTTGTCTGAATAAAACATCAGTGAGCACCTTTGGCAGCTCATGCTCAGGAAAACCTTCTTTTCTTTGGTTATCTTCCCATAGTCCACAATTCTGCCAGCGAAGTAATCTCCGCTCTCTAGTACCTATGACAGTTACAAGCTTTGTTAAGCACATTTGTCCTAGTGTACTGCAGCCTACAATTAAGAAGAGGAATTGGAGAATACATCAGAGGAAAAATCACAACCAAAACTCATTTTCTAACAGGTAATTAGAGCCAAAACATGACTACATTCCAGATTTCCTAAAATCCTATCCCAAATTAGAATGTTTTTAAATGTCAAAGTTTCACTCAAATGTTTTCCCAATTACACCATTTTTTGATACACCTTCGCTAATACTCTTTAATGAGATACGAAGAATTCTTTGAAGATCAGCATTAAAGCATTAAATTGAAGAAGGAAAAAAAACTTTTGAAGTTTTGCACGTATCTTTCATCTTATTTACTATCACTCATTGCTAGGTCTGTGCTTCTGAGTATAAGAAAATGTTTCTGTTCATTAACAGGAGGTTGTCCTTTAAAGAGTACTAATGATTCCACTTTGAAACTAATAGGAAATCCTGAATATATAAACTTATTGACATAAAAATCAGCAATACTAATACTAACATCAAAGTAATGATATTGTTTAATATATTAATTAAGCAAAATGTAAACAAATTGGCATTCCAGTTATTATCTCATCAAGGTAATTTTTTAAAGTAAGAAAGCGACTTAATTTCATGTGTATTTAACAACTTTAGGTGAGGTAACTTTTACATATAAGTAATTTTTGCAATGATTTGAATATATCTAGATCTATCTACATTTATATATTTATAGAGAGATTTAGATATATACATCAGTTTTTCAATTAAAGAGGATATTTAAATGGTTAAATGTAGAAAACAATTGCTCACAATAAAGATTTATGCATTTACTGATTAATACATTTTAATTAAACTGAGCATAATTTATTTAGCACTAGGCATTGCAACATAGCTTAGAGCATAAAAGAACAAATAAATATTAACACGTAGCTTGAGAATAAAATATTCCATTCCAAAAAAAGAGAGAGAAAAAGTATCCCAGCACAGTGTTTATAGGTAAAAATTAAAAGAGAGAATAAAAAATTGGTGAATAGACACATACGTAGATTGGTGAATGTTTAGAGATGTAAATGTAGACATTTATAGAAATACAGATAAATAAAAATATAAGTATGTAATAGAGAGTTGTAAAGAGATAGTCACACACATACAGATTCTTACATCTTACAAGAATCCTATTCCATTATTTTTAAACAGGTTTGTTGAGATATAATTTATATACTGTATAATTTCTGTATATAAAGTATACATTAATGTTTGACAGTTTATTAATGAATATGTGAAATTATTCCAGTAATCAATTTTAAAACATTTCCATCATTCAAAAACAAACCAATAACCCTGTAACATTCAGCTATCACCTCCTTCAAGACACTTCTGCCCAGATCTAAGCATTAATCTACTTTCTGTATATATAGATTTCCCAATTCTGAACTTTTATATGAATGGAATCATACAGTATGTAAAACTTTTGTTACTAGCTTATTTCACCTAGTGTAATGATTTCAAGATTCATCCATGTTATAGCATGTATCAGCATTTCATTCTTTTTTTATGTTTGAATTATATTCCATTAAATGGATACATCACATTTTGTTTATCTATTTCTCCATTGACAGTCATTTGGTTGGCTTCCACATTTTAAAAAAATTGTGGATATATAGTAGGTGTTTTTATTTCCACATTAAAAAATGTTGTGGTTTATAGTAGGTATAAATATTTATGTGCCATATGAGATATTTTGATACAGGCATGCAATGTGTCATGAAAAATCGGGTATCCATCTCCTCAAGCATTTATTCTTTGTGTTACAATCAATCTAATTATACTCAGTTATTTTAAAATGTACAATAAAAATATAGAATGCTTCATGAATTGCCTGTCATCCTTGCACAGGGGCTATACTAATCTTCTCTGTGTCATTACAATTTTTGTGTGTGTTGCCAAAGCAAGCAATTTCTACATTTTTGCTATTATGGATGATGCTATTATAAAATTTGCATGCAAGATTCTGTATATGTAAATATGTGCTTTTTCTCAGGTATACATCTAGAAATAAAATTGATGGGTCATAATGGAACTCTGTATTTAATAATATTAAGAACTGTTAAAGTGTTTTCTAAAGCAGCTCTATCATTTTCAAATTCCTTTTAGCAGAATAGAAGGGTTTCATTTTTACACATTATTGCCAGCACTTGTTGTTATCTTACTTTTTGATTCTAGTAATCTGAGTGATGTGAAGTGGTATCAGATTGTGAGTTTGATTTGCACTTCCCTGACGAATAATGACTTGGAGAACCTTTTTGAGTACTTACGTTGTTGAGAAAAGAGCTAAAGAGCTCGCTGCCTGATACCCTAGAAGGAAATACCATGGCACTAGGTTTTGAGAACGAAAAAAAAAAAAAAAAAGAAAGCAAAGCAAAACAAAAAAGCTTTATTTTGTGTCCACCAACAGTGAGATAAAAGGCCAGTTCAA
Source organism: Pongo pygmaeus (assembly GCF_028885625.2). NCBI lineage: Eukaryota > Metazoa > Chordata > Mammalia > Primates > Hominidae > Pongo > Pongo pygmaeus. The sequence continues at coordinate 25,979,786 of NC_072377.2, forward strand.
ATCTGTCTCCCTACCCCTTTCCCCCTGTAAAGTTCCCTGATAGGCACAGTTGTCTCTTCATGCCCCTTCATGGGTTGCACGTGCAAATTTGGGTGGGGGCGTGATATGAAACAGGCAATGGAAATTTAGGCTGTGATGTCAGCAAGTTCGTTCCACACAGACCACAGTTGTCCATATTGGTTCTAACTGGTATCAACCAGTTTTGTTACCTTATAAGCTAACGGAGTATCCGCAAGCTGTTTCTTTTCATATTTGCTCTTACTGTAAGCGCAACACTTTCTATTATTCACTGTTTTCTTTAGTTCTTTGGAGCATGGCTACACCTACTGACCATCTGTATATCTCCTTTGAAGAGATGTCTATTCAGATCCTTTGCCTATTTTTTAATTGTGTTGTTTTTATTTTTGAGTTGTATGATTATATATATATATATATGTATGCATACACATATTAGGATTTCCTTTTCAAACATATGATTTGTAAATTTTTTTTCCCATTCTGGGCTGACTTTTCCCTTTCTTGATGATGTCCTGTGAAGTACAAACATTTTTAATTTTGATTAAGTCCAGTTTATCAATTTTTGTGTGCGTGAGTGGCTACTGCTTTTGGTGTCATATCTAAGAATCCTTTGCCAATCAAAGGTCCAAAAGATGGACGCTTATGTTTTATTCTAAGAATTTTGTAATTTTTGGTTTTACATTTAGGTGTTTAATACATTTTGAGTTAATTTCTTTATATGGTCTAATGTAAGGGTTCAACTTTTTTGTTTGTTTCCTTAGGTCTCTTGCAATTCTACATGAACCAGCTTGTCAATTTCCACAGAAAAGTTAACCAAGATTCTCATAGGAATTGCAGTACATCTGGAGGTCAGTTTGAGGAGCATTGCCATCTTAACAACATTAGGTCTTCTCATCCATGAACCTGGGTATTTTTTCATTTACTTAGATTTTCTTTAGTTTTTTGAACAATGCTTTGCAGTTTTTAGAGTAGACACTTTGTTTTTCTGTTAAATTTATTCCTGGGTGTATAATTTTTTGATGCTATTATAACTGAAACTTTAAAAAATACATTTAAAAATATTCACTGCAAGAACGTAGAAATGTAACTGATTTTTTGATATTGATATTATATCCTACAACCATGCTAAACTCATTACTTTTAATTTTTTAGTAATTTCACATGATTTTATACATATAATCACATGGTCTGTTAATATAGTTTCAATTCTTCCTTTCTCATCTACTTTTCTTTTTGTTCTTGCCTAACTAGAATCTCCAGCACAATGCTAACTAAAATAGCAAGAATAGACATCCTTGTCTTTTTCTTGACTGTAAGTGGGAAGCATCCTGTCTTTTTCCTGTAAGTATGATGTTAGCTGTGGAGTTTTCATAATTCCTTTCATCAGCTTCAGGGAGTGGAGAAGTTCCTTCATATTGTTATTTTTTAGTGCTTTTGTTATTGAAAGTTTCTGGGTTTTGTCAAATGTTTTTTCTGCATTTATTGTGATGATAGCATGATTTTCATTTTTTATTATTTTAGTAAATTGTATTTCAATAATTAATTTTTAGATGGTCAGTCAACCTTCATTTTTAGAGTAAATCCTACTTGGTTGGAGTGTATAATTCTTTTATGTATTTCTAGACTCAGTTTGCTAGTACTTTATGCAGGATTTTTGCATACAGCTTCATAAGGGATATTGGTTTAAAGATTTCCATTTTTGTTGGTGATTTGTTTGTATTTCATTTTGAGTAACATTGGCCTCATTAAATTAGTTGAGAAGTATTCTATTTTGGGAGGTAAGTGGAAGAGAATAATTTGTAAACCATTTTCGTGAACTATCTTTAAATATTTGGAAGACTTGGGTTAGTGAAACATCTAGGAATGGCCTTTTCCTTGTGGACAGGTTTTTGAATATGGATTCAGTCTGTTCACTTCTTATAGATCTATTCAAATTGTGTATTTCTTCTTGGGTCAAATTTGATAGTTTTTCTTTTAGGGATTTGTCCATTATATCTAACTTATCTAGTTTGTTGGTGTACAATTGTTCACAACATTTCCTTTTAATTTTTTTAAATTGATTATGTCAATAGTAATGGCTCCTCTTTCATTTCTTATTCTAGTTATTTCACTCTTCTCCATTTCTTTCTTGGTAAATTGAAAGTTGTGTCAATGTTATTGATCTTTTCAAAGAACCAGCTTTTGGTTGCACTGATTTTCTTTATTTTATTTTTTCACCTACTTTCTATTTTACTATCTAGCAATTATTATTTATTTTATTCTGCTTGTCTTAGGTTTAGTTAGATCTTTTGTTGATTGTGTAAGTTGGAAAATTAAGTTTTTGTTTTGAGTTATTTTTTCTAGCTTAATATAGACATTTACAGCTATAATTTTCTCTCTAAACAATGCTTTCACAGCAGTTTGTAAATAACGTGTTGTCATTGTTATCCTTCTTAATGTATTATAACTTCCTTTTTAAATTTTATTAATTTTTTGGCTACTTGAGAGTGTGTTGTTTAATATTTATATGTTTGTAAGTCAGTAGAAATTTTCCTTGTTATTGATTTCTAATTTTCTTCCATTGTGTTGGTGAACGTATTTTGTATTATTTCTATCATTTTAAATGTATTCAGTTTTCTTTTATGACATTTAATATGATGTATCCTGAATAATGCTTCAATTGCACTTGAGAAGAATCTATATTCTATGTTGTTGGTGGAATGTGCTATGAATATCTGCTAGGCCTAGTAAGTTTATAGTGTTCCAATTCTTCTATTTAATTGTTGAATTTCTGACTACATACTATTTATTATTAAATGTGGAATATAGACGTCTCCCGCTATTATTGTTAAATTATCTAGTTCTCCCTTAATTTCTGTCAGTGTTTAATTTATGCATTTTGGTATTATGTTTTTTGGTGCACATATGTTTTAAACTGTTATACCTTTCTGATGGATTGATTTATTATTATAAAATATACTCTTTAGTTCTAGTAACTCATTTTTATTTTAATGTCTATTTTGTCTGCTATTAGTATAGTCACATCAGCTTTCCTGTGGTTGCTGTTTGCCTGATAAATCTTTTCCATCCTTTTACTTTCAATCTATTTGTGTTTCCTAATCTAAAATATGTCTCCTGTATACAACATAAAATTGTATCATTTTGTAAAAATTAGGTCTTAAAATCTTTATTTGACTGAAATGTTTAATCTATCAGTAATAATGTTACTGATATAGTTAGACTTCTGTCTACTATTTTATACTTTGCATTGTATATCTCATCTTTTTTTTCTCTATTTCACTTTAATGCTTTATTTTGTATTAAATGACTGTGTTTTAATGTGGCATTTTGACTTTATTAATGCTTTCTGCACTATTTTTTAGTTTTGTGTATGTGTGTGTGTATGCATTTGTGTGTTCACTCTAACATTTATCATGTCCACTTTAATTTATTAGGATAATATCAGGTTTATACCAGCTTAATTCAGTATTATATGTAAACATTACTACTATGTATCACCTTTATCCCCATTAAATGGAATTATTGTTACATGTAATGTCTTAATTAGTGTTAAAAACCCAACAATACATTCTTATTGTTATGACTCTATCATGTCATCATTTTTTTAACCCATTACAGATTTGTGCCCACCAATCACTGCTGTGCTGTTATTGACAAATATATTACACATATACTGCATTTCTATGTGTTATATGTCTATTCTAAATGTATATGCAATATATTTTACTCATTATTTTATACAATGGCTTTTTAAATCAGTTAATACAGAGAATAATAAAATACGCATTTATAGTCTCCTTTATAATTATGTAATTAACTTTATCAGTATTCTTTCTTTGTTTTTATAGATTATAATGACCATTTGCAGGACTTGCTTTCAACCTGAAGAATTTTTAAAATTCTTTAAAGTTTAGAATTTTAAGGCAGAACAGTAAGAAAGAATATGTCTCAGTTTCTCTTTATTGAATCATGTGTTTATGTCACCTTCATTTTTGAAAGAGAGCTTTGATGAGTATAGGACGCTTGATTGACAGTTTTTGTTGTTGGTGATTTTTTTGAGTATTTTGAATATGTTAAAATAGTTTGCCTCCTAACTTCTGTTAATTTTTCTGAAATGTCAGCTTCTGTCTTATTGGGAGATTCTTGTAAGTTATATGCCATTTTCTCTTGCTACTTTCAACAGTTTTTTTCTTTTCTTTGACTTTCAGCATTTTTATTATGAAGTGTGTGTTTTTGTCTCTATGTTTACAGTTCAAATCTACTGTTATGCCCTTTTACTAAATGTTATACATTTCAGTTATTGTATTTTTTAACTACACAATTTCCATTTACTCTTTTTAAAATAAATTATATTTTTATTGATGTTTTCTATTTGATGCAACACTGTCATTATATATTTATTTACTTCCTTAACTATGCTTTGCTTTAGGTTAATGAGCATATTTATTTATAATGACTACTTTGAAATCTTTTTCTGTTTAATCTGAAATTTAGTTGCTTTCACAAGCAGTTTCTATTGCCTTTTTTTCTGCTGTAGGATAATACTTTATTTATAAATACCTCATAAGCTTTTTTTTGAAATTAGATATTTTAGGCAATATATTATAGCATCTTTGCATACTGTCCTGTGAGGCTTGTGATTGTAATTTGCTTGTTTATATCTTTAATGACTAGGTGGAATATTTTTGACTACTCTCCATGCAAAGTGTCAGTCTGTTCCTCATGAAGGCACATCTTTGGGTATACCATACTACACCTACGATGCAGTGGTCATGTAAGGCTCTCTTCCACTTTTTCCCTGACCATACACAGCTGTCACGCTCCATTAATTACAGGCTGTTTTTGACAGCTATTGTTTTCAATAATGCCCTGAGGCATAAATACCTCTACAAACTAATTCAATCAAATTGTAGATTTCTGGAAAAAATATTTAACAGTTTCTGAAGTCAGTATTTGAAATTTTCTGACCCCTGAAATGTTTTCTCAGCTTATTTCCCAGTTCTCCCTGCTAAGTAACAAGAATACAGGCTAGATCTTATTTCCGTTAGATCCACAAATTTTCTTCAAATTAGTTTTTATCACAACCTCCAGTGAATTTTACAGTATGTTTAGGTTTAAAATTTTCCATGCTATGCTGCAAATGAAGACAGTCCTTTGGAAAGAGATTAAATCATCTGTTTTATTAGGTGACTCTCCCCTCAGGCAAAATCTCTGATCTGTGGCTCTGGAGTTTGGGGTTGGAGAAAATATTAAGGTTTCCTCTGAGTGACAGCTCCACTGTAGGTACTGAGTGCTGTGGAAGGGGAGGAGGGTGAGCAGCCTGGGGTCATCTCTGCTTGCCTCTCCTGTTATGCAAACATCGTCTCACAAGTCAAGGAAGGTCTACTAGGGCCCCATATTCTTAGAGCACCACATCCAATATACTGCATCTTTTCCACAAGTAGGGGATGTGTGGAAGAAGGAAAGCCCAACCTCAACTGCATTCACCCAAGGGATATCCTCAGCAATAGGTAGCTGGGGACAGGATGAGAAATGTTAAAGTTTTACTTGTTCTTGGAAGAACAGTTTCCATCTGGGAGCTGGGTGAAGAGAAAGCCCTATGTTCTTAGCTGCAGCAATCTGGAGTGGGGTCTCTGCCTCACTGAGTTCAGAGTGAAAAGAGAAGAAGCTATCTTGGTTCAAATACCACAAAATCTCACCTATCTTTACCATTTTTTGTAGGTTTTCTATAATAGGTGCATCTTCATGTGCAGTTTTATCTTAAGACCATTTCAAATGATTCGAATGATTGGGGTTTATTGGTAATTTTCACCAGTTTCACTGAGGGGCAGGTCAGAGGAGTTCCTCACACTGTCCTGCAGAAGTCAGTCTTGATTGCTTCTAAAACTTGACAATGTATAAAAACTGCATGCAGAGCTTGAAAAATTACTAATGCTTGGCTTACAGACCTAACTATTCTTATTTAATTTATACAGGATGTGAACTGAACATTGGGAATATCAAAAACTTTGTGTCATTGTATTTGTGTAACCAAAGTTAAGGTATGCTGGTCTAGTTTTATAAGAAATATTATCTTTTTTTGTATTACAACTTTACTTTCTAGAAATTCTTTTTTTTTGGGGGGGGGGCAGAGTTTTGCTCTTGTTGCCCAGGCTGGAGTGCAATGGCGTGATCTCAGCTCACTGCAACCTCCGCCTTCCAGGTTCAAGTGATTCTCCTGCCTCAGCCTCCCAAGTAGCTGGGATTACAGGTACGTGCCATGACGCCTGGCTAACTTTTTGTGTTTTTTTAGTAGAGATGGGATTTCACCATGTTGGTCAGGCTCGTATCGAAATTTTGACCTCAAGTGATCCATCCATTTTGGCCTCCCAAAGTGCTGGGATTACAGGTGTGAGCCACTGGGCCCAGCCCTAGAAATTCTTTGGGAACAATATTTTCACTATCCCTTTTAGCCAATCTACTCTTGATAGATTTCTTAGTTGGCTTTCCATTATCTGCCCTTTTGTTTGTATGTCATTAGATTTAAATGTTTATATTTAAGAAAAATACTCAAGCCATTATTCATAAATCTTCAGTAAAAATAAGTTAACTGTAAACCTAAACAATGTTAACTGTTTTGAATAACATAGCAAGTAAAAATAACTGACTTTTGGAGTATGACTATAAGACTGGTAAATGTATATATCGTTAGAAAAATCAGTGATTTTCGTTTTACTGTGAGTATTCTATATGATATTTTTTCCTCACATTTGGCCAATCTATAATGATTATTTTGGATATAAAGACAATATGATCTTTGTTTTATAAGTAAAATAATTGTATTAGCTAATATAATTTTAATACTATGTTTTACTATTGTGTCACTTCAAGATGCCTGGAAGATGAGGGTATGCATGAACAGTTCTGTTTGATTACTCTAGTTTAGGAAGAAAAAAGGGTATAACTAATTTAAAAATAAAACAGATAATCCCAACCTAAAATATTCATGTGAATTATTTATTGTGTCTTACAGAGAGTTTTTGTTATTAAAAAAAAAAATTAAACTTGACCTTGAAAGAAGAATTCATAAAGTAGGGAAGGAAGTTGAAATTGGGAAGGATCTGAGATATTACGCTATTTACACAGATAACAAATACCTGGAATGCTAGACCACTAGATTAGATTAGGAAAAATATATTTTGTTTACTCACTGATCTTCTTACTGTTGGTTTTCTAAGCCCCAGTCTCCCATAGGGCAGGGTGATAAGGCCAGATGTCATTTGATTATATGAGAGAGGATATAGGAAGAGTTCTGTACCATAGGAAAACAAACAAAAAAAAAGCTGTAATTATGAATTTTGGAGCTTATGTAGAAACTGCTTACACAGTAGGTGTCAGGAGGAAAGGAGAGTGACCTTTACAACTCTTTGATGTGATCATTTAGGTCTGGGTTGAAAACAAAAATAACAAACGATTCTGGGTCTATCACCATTAGAATGTGACCAAATGGCTATGGGAAAATACGCAACTTCTCACTTCAAAGGAACAATTGCCACCCAATGTTCCTTAACGTAGGTTGCCAGTTTCCTTTTCTCAGAAAGCCCTGATGCTACAAAAACATGAAAACATCCAATTAGCATGGTTTCTTGATAAGCACATATTGAAAATGTCAAATCTTTTAACAAACTGAGATATGTATACATTTACGCACCTAAATTATAAAATGTCTCATGTAATGAGGTAATGACTTCATTAGGTGTTAAAAGCAATTATTTCTTTGAATATTCTTTTTTTCTAGGTAACTCTGACTCATTATGAACTTTACTTATTTTAACTGAAACTAGTAAAATCATTGCTCAAAAGAAAAATAGTTTCTACAATATGTTTAGAAGAATTTTCCAAATATTTTTTAAATTAGAAAAATATTTACATTATCCTTATTGATTTCACTACTCATGTTTGTGTAATAAAAGTAGATATTTTATAGCAGAATGTTTCAATTCATACATTTTAGAAATACTTGAAAAATTTAACAAAATATATATTTTACTTGGAAAAAATGTATTTACATTTTTAAAAAAATTTCTTGCTTTGAAAGATGAAAAAATGTTTTGGGGAACTGTAGGGATTTGCTTTTACCTGAATTTTTATTTTATAAAATTGAGTCTATAATCTACTTGTTTATAACCACTTGCAATATTCCAGTTATTCAGATAAATATACCATACACATTATAATGTTGCTTCTTCAGAAATCTTAAAAATGATAAACCAGATTTTATGCCAATTTGCCTTTATGCAACAAGTTTTTCCGTATTTTAACAGTAAGGCATCCCATATTTTTAATAACAAAGACCTGGAAAGTAAGTCTTATGAGACTAAGCTAAGGCTGTATACAAAGGTGTAAGCTATTTTAGTTGATATATTTCAAAAGATTAAAGAAACACTTAGTAAACCCAGACATGGTTTTCTTTTACATAAAATGTTATTTATCACATAGAATCATGAATTATTTACAAGCACTGGAGTCACTTGCAATGGGAGTAAACAGAATTGATGATGACCTTCAGTTCACTGTACTGCAGAGAAAGTCATTCTCTCATTAGATTTTCACTGGAGAATAAAAGAAGTCTTTGCCTCGTGAAAATTCACTGCCATCTCCCTCATTCCCTTTCTTTCACCATAGAGTTGAAAATAAAAGTGTTTCTTTATTTTTTTTTAAGGTTGCTTCTATATATAATGAAAAAACAACTGCAAATGATTCTAATCCCAGCTCTCTGATAAATGGATCTGACTATGGTTTCTGTGTTGGTACACCATTTAGAAAGATCCATATGGGCTCTCGATCTGAAACTAAATGTCAAATAAATGTGTAGACATTTCTGCCATTGTTAGTGAGTCTTTAGGGAGCTATTCATTGACTAGGGTGTTAGGATGGTGGAGAAACAAATTTTCCGAAACAAACTCAAACATTATTACAATGAGTCTTTTTCCTCTCAGGTATGAGTGACTGTCAGGGACAGGATTTTTTTTTTAATGATCTGTGAAAATATCATTTAGAATTTACAGTAAGTTATACAAAACAAGTTTCTTATCACTCATTAGTTAGATGTTTTAGTGGAAAATTCATGGGCTTCAGCACAGTTACTGAATATATTTTCTATTTTCCATAAATATTGTAACACTCTAAATGATTACTATGAAGTTTAACTCAGATTCTACATAAAAATCATGTAAAATAGTTACTGGTGCTTAAGAGGTATATAGTAAATGTCATATCTTAGTTGAATCCCTTCCTGAAATTGGCTCAAATTAAAATATCTAGAAACAGGCTGCTTATTGCCTGGAGATATATGGGCAAGTTCTCTAGAAATATAACAATTAAATAAGAATGCACACACAATATTTGCTGAATTGAGTTAAATTGATTTTATCACTTGTAAATATAGTTCTTAAACAGATACATATGGATTTTTATAATAGATAGTGAATAATAGCTAGAAAAAGATAAATTGGTTAGTATTTGTGAAAGAAAAGACATAAAACGATCAAAGAAAAAGGTAAGAATTATGTTAAGTCAGAGGGAGTAAAGGAGAGTTAGAAAGGGACTTAAAACATGAAGATTTTATGACAACCTTATTTTCCCACTTTTTTTATAACTGGGTATTCCAGTGGGTTTGACTGGGATGTGCTTCCTGGGTGATACGAACATCAGTTAAAGGTCAAGAAGAAAGATTCCTGGCATCAATGGATTAGGAGAGAATCACCCAAGTATCACCAAAAATTGTTATCTAACAGTAAAATCCTAGAATAGTTACTTCTGGAAAAGATTTCTCTGGAGTCCTAGTCTCACACAGCAGAATTAGGGGGCAAAAAAGTAACTTTTACTACCAAGATTGTCATTTAAGGATAGTCCATGTATATATAATACCCCAAATATTAATGTATTTGAACACCAAGTACAGTAGCAGGAACCAGCTCTAAAGGCAAGATGTCTGATTATTCATTCATGTAAATAATAGACATACTCAACAGTTTTTTTATTGAATGAAGGTAAAATTTTACTATATAACTATAATATGTATAAAGATCTAAAACTGGGTAAACTTTATTGAAAGATAATAGCTTAATTTACATTGAAATTGTAGATATTTACTTTCATTAATGTTTTCAAAATGATATGTAAGTAAAAATAAACCATGAACTCTTAATGATTTTGAAAAAAATCACCTACCATAATTAATAGGGATATATGTTTTGAACTCATATTCTAGTAATCATATCTATCAGGCAATATTTTTTAAAAATGTATATATTCTAGCTACCTAATCACATGTAATCCAGTTGCCAACCTACTATAAGTTTTTTTCTCAGTAAGAAATGTGGTAATTTCTTACCTATGCACGTTTTCATATCTCATGTAATTCTGACAAAAATCTTAAATATTGTAGAATGAACTATTCATTTTTCAAATAAAAATGATGAACAAAAGTGCATGAAGCAAACTTTATTAAACATTTGTCAGTTAAATTTTTTCTCAGTCCCTTCCTGACAAAAATTTCAGTTTGAGTGTTTAACTGATACTGTCGAATACATGAAATTCTCCTAAACACGATTATTGGTCCTGGTTTTGGCAACATTAATATAGTTTCCCATTTCTCATAAACTGATAAAATATATAAATTCTGCATCAGTTACCATTTAATAAATGTTCATTTTTAATAATTACCCATGGCTATTAAGTAAGATTTTTCCTTTTTATTTTTTCCCTCATTCCTTTTCACAAGCCACATAGAGCAAGACTGTAGTTAGTCGTGGTGAAAGAGACAAAGAAAGATTTGCAGCCCAGGGGATGTCAGCAAACTTAGGAGAGATTTGCATCTGAGTGTGAATATAGTAGCTTTCAAGAAAATAGAGGATCAAATGTTTTATTTATTTTGGACTGAACGTTCTAATTCCTGAAACCCTGAAGTGACTATTGTATTAGTTGACAGAGATAAAGAAAGCTGTACGTCACTGCCTAATTGACCTTTGAGAATTAGGAGAAAGAAACCTATTCAGTGATTCTTCACCACTGAATTTCTTCTGTATAATAAGCCACTGATACATTTTTTTCAAAATTAACAAAATTAACAAAAGTAATTTTACATTCATAAGAATTCCATACTATAAATCTGAGTTGAAACATTTAAATTTTTCTCAAAAATATGTTCTCCTCAAAAGAAATACAGAGTTCTTTATCCCATCTTTTACTCACACCATCCCTTTTTGTTGTTGTTGTTGTTGTGACTGGCTGGTAAAACATGTAAAAACCTGTACATATTTAATGTACACCTCTTGATAAATTTAAAGATATACAGACCCATGAACCTATTCTTAAACTATGCCATAAAACATGATCATCATCTCAAAAAGATTCCTCTCTGTTTTTGTTTGTTTGTTTGTTTTTTGATAGGAACATTTAACAAAAGTACTACAATGATAACAGTGTTTTAAACATACAATACAGCACGAGTCTCCAACGCCTGGGCTACAGACCCGTGCTGGTCCGGTGAGCAACACTTTATCTGTATTTACAGCCAGTCTCAATGCTCACATTACTGCCTGAACTCTGCCACCTGTTAGATCAGCAGAGACATTAGATTATCATAGGAGTGTGAACTGCATTGTGAATTGCACAAGCAAGGGCTGTAGGTTGTGGTTTCTTATGAGAATCTGTTGCCTGATAATCTGAGGTGGAACAGTTTCATCTCAAAACCATCCCTGGCACATCTCTTGTCAGTGGGAAAAAAGTCCTCCGTGAAACTAGTTCCTGGTTCCAAAAATACTGGGGACTGCTACAATACAACATAGCTGTATAGGATTTATTATGTTAAATAACTGAAACTATGTACTCATTGAAAATACCTCCCTGATTCCTCCTCTTCTGAGCTCCTGACAACTAGTATTCTACTCGCTGCTTCCATGAGTTTGACTCTTTTAGATACCTAAGTAGTATCATGCGGTATTTGTTCTTCTGTTTCTGGCTTTCTCAGTTAGAATAATGTCCTCCAAATTCATCCACATAGTAGCAATGGCAGAATTTCTTTTTTAAGGCTGAATACTATTTTACAGTATGTATATAGCATTTTTCTTTATCCATTTTTTCTGTTAATGGACATGTAAGTTTCTTTTTATGCTATTGTAAATAATGCTGTGATAAATATTGGAATGCAAACATCTCTGACATCCTAATGTCAATTATTTTGGGTATAAATCCATCAGTATTTTGGATCATACAGTTGTTCCAACTTTAATTTATTGAGAAGCCTCGATTCTGTTTTTATAGTGGTTCTATCAATTTACATTCCCACCAGCAATGTAAAATGGTTCTCTTTTCTGCACATCTATACCAATACTTGCTCTCTTTTGTCCTTTTGTTCACAGACATCCTAATGGGTGTAAAGTGATCTCTCATTGGGGTTTTGATTTGCATTATCTTGAAGATTAGAGATGTTGAGCACCCTTTAATGTATTAGCTGGCCACCTGCATATCTTTGGAGATATGTCTGTTCAAGCCCTTTGCCCATTTATTAGGTTTTTTGTTTTTAATTTTTTTCTATTGAGTTGTACCAGTTATTTACGTATTTTAGATATTAATCCTTTAGCAGATATATAATTTATGAATATTTTATCTCATTTCATAGGTTGCTTTTTTCACTTTCCTGATTAAGAAATCATTTCCAACACCAAAAGTAAATATTTTTTTCAGTGTTTTCCTCCAGGAGTTTTACATTTCCAAGCCTTATATTTATGTCTTTAATTCATTTTCAGTTAATGTTTTGTACAGTTTAAAAGAGTAATCCGATTTTATTCCTTCACATGTGGATTTTCTGTTTTCTTAATATCATTAATTGAAGAGACTATGATTTCCCCATTATACATTCTTTTCCCTGGTTGTTAAACATCTCTTTAGAGTAAATGTATGGGTGTAATTCTGGACTCTCTATTCTATTCCCTTAGTCAATGTGTGTTTATATGTCAGTACTATACTATTTTGATTGCTGCAGCTTTATGATATATTTTGAAATTAACAAGTATGATACTTTCCGCTTTGTTTTTCTTGCTTAAGCTTCCTTTGGCTACTTGGGGCCTTTTGTGGTTTCACATGAATTTTAGGCTTTTTTTCTATTTCTGTAAAAAAAAATACATCGTTAAGAATTTGGTAAGGATTACATTTAACCTGTAGGTCACTTAGAGTATGAGCATTTTGATAATATCAAATTTTCCCATTTATGAACACGTCCTACCATTTATTTGCATCTTTTTCACTTTCTTTCATGAATGTTTTATAGATTTTAGTAACAAGTCTTTTAGCTCCTTTAAATTGAGTTAGATACATATATTCCGTCAAGGAAAGACAGATCACTTGTATGCATAAAACAAAGCAAATCATGTATGTTATCTTCTTTGAAACTATTAGACATTTATGATCACTTTCTTGTTCTAAAATTCTGGTGTTTTTACTTGTTTTTGTTTGTTCATTTTAGTTTTACTTTGTCACTTGATAAATGTTTTTATGAAAAACTTAAAAGTGATTTCAAAATGGCAAATTGTTTTATCTGATAATGTTTTGGGTAAAGAGATATCACATTTTATTCTATGCACTACAAAAATTGTGAAAGAAAAAAATCAATCAATTGTTCTTTTGCTTGACTTCACACAGGCTACTGCATTATGTTTGTACTTTCCAAACTCATTAATTAATTTAAATATAATTAATTCTGAATGTGTAAGTTATTTTTTGTTTATTTCATTTTCTAGAGGCAAAAAATAAGTTATATTTTTTGTTTGTTTTTGAGACGGAGTCTCACTCTGTTGCCCAGGCTAGAGTGAAGTGGAGAGATCTCGGCTCACTGAAACCTCTGCCTCACAAGTTCAAGCAATTTTCATGCTTCAGCCTCCTGAGTATCTAGGACTATAGACATGTGCCATAACACCAGGCTAATTTTTATATTTTTAGTAGAGACGGGGGGGTTTCACTATGTCAGCCAGGCTGGTCTCGAACTCCTAGCCTCACACTATCTGCCCTCCTCAGCCTCCCTAAAGTTCTGGGATTACAGGCATGAGCCACTATACCTTGCCATCAGTTAGGTCTTAAATATCAAGAAGTAACATCTAAATTACTGTATAATTTATAGTATGACTAAGAAGCATTTCCACAGAAAGCACATCTTTTATAGGAGAGCTACAGTGTCACATAGTTGACATCTTGAATTTATCCTAAAGTTATACTAAAGAATTATTTATGAGACTTTTTATGTGTCAGGTTCTGTGTTAATCTCTTGGAAATCATTATAGGACAAAACATGATTTCTACACTCAAACCACCAATTTTTTAATAAAACTATACATTTCTCTAAATTGACTACAGTGTAACACACACAGTGGTTTATCAGTGTTCATTATGTTCCTGTAAATAGAAATGGTTTAGAAATTGCTTCTAGGCAAAAATTTGCTATTTCCCCCCTACATTTTTTTGTATCTAACAAGAATACCATTATTGGTCTGATCAAGTTGCTGTTACAAGGCTGTATTTTGATGAAATAGCCTGGAAAGTTTTCCAAACTCTCTATAAGGTTTAGCCATGTTTACGGGTTTTTTTATTTGTTGCTTTATTTATTTGTTGTTTTGTTTTATGTGCATTCTATTATGTCCTTTGTATGTTCATTACTATTCTATTAATTTTAAACTTCCTTAAGGCATTGATGGACTTTTCTGCCTTTCTATTAGTACTTTTGAGTTTCTGAGTTACACCATTTTATATGTATTTCTTCAGTGTGTTAAATAAACTCAAATTCAATCCTAATCAACGTTTTATGCGGCTCCCAAATGCATAAGTGATGTCTACTAAGGCATAGCCAGAAAAATTTTTGAATTCTTTCATATATTTTGTGTGTATATTGGGTGGGTAAAAGGTATTTCCTGTTCAAAGGTAAATGAAATGGGAGACAAACAATATACATATATTAAGATTTAGTATATTCCCTCTGGCACCCGTGGCTCACTGCCATTGTTTCCATGTTAGGTTCTGAGTAATAACTATAGATATATCATAATGTTGGGGGAAATAATGATTTTTTTAAAGAGAATAACAATTACCAAGAAAAAAGGCATATATATCAGTATGTACTTTTAAATATTCTACTCTCAGAAAAACAAACTTGCTTTACATTGTAAATTATTACATGTAAAAAATATTTTTAAAATTATAATTGAAAAAACAAAACAAATAAAAATATGCATGCACCACACCCAGATATAAAATTAACATTGTAATATATGTCTCTTTGGCTATTCATACAGCATTTTATCTTTATAGACTGGCTATTTCTATGTTTTTTAAATGATCTCATATCAAGAATGATATTGTTTGTATAGAGTGAATGTTTTAATAAAAGTGTATGTGCTGTTATTTTATAAGTTACATGATAATAAAGGTAAAATACATTTAAGAGAATGTATCTTTACACAAATTATAAAATGCCTTCAGAAGAAAAACTAAAGACAGACAAATGAAATAACTAATAGCCTGTCTTTTACATTAATGTGTGGTTTCCAGCTACATAAGAGCTGAGTAATATTAGCAGTTGTTTAATATATTTAACTTTATGTAAATGTATTTAATACATTCTAGGTACTTAAAGTATAAAATGGGAAGAATAATAACACACGGTGATTTGAGAGTCAGATGATACCCTATGTTCACAATATATAGCATAGTTACCAGCATATCATAAAGTCAATATATTTTATTATTATTATTGTAATCATTATTTTGCATAAGCAAGTGGTAACATAAGTATTTTGAAAAATAAGATTTAGAATTAAAATATATATTGTCTTGCCTTTAATTACTCTAAATATAAACTTATTTGTATATTACACGATGTGATATAAACTACAGTAGAAAACATATATGTTTCTACTGTAATTTCTTACAGGAAAAAAACAGATAAATTGTACCAACTCAAATATAAACATGTAATAATTGTTACTTCTTAAAAATTCCAGGTGATTTTTCTGATTCTTATTTGTTCCTAAAATTAACTTATGAGGTTTAATTTTCACTTCTGTAGTTGTGAATCTCAAATTTTGCTAAAGGCAAGCATTAGAATATTTGGATGTAAAAGCCATTCAACAATTCAAACAAAATTTCAAAAGTTTACCAATATCCTGTCTATTATGGAAAATCCTAATATTATTCTAGTAAGATATCTTGTCCAATTGTTTGCACATCTAAATAGATGACAATCAAAAATGTAGTTTGATGAGAGACTGTCTCCTTTTATACTAACATTTGCCAATAAAAATATACTTGGAAGTACGTGATTTGATCTTTATATTGAGACTCAATTCTATGCATTTTCAAATAATGTTTCCTATGACATTGAGACAGTTTAAAAACATAAGGAGCATTTTAAAGAATTCTCTAAACTGAATTAGTTACAGGTCAACTGCCTAAATAAAAATTGTGAATTAAATAAAGCATACCTCTTCTGTAGTCACTAAAGCTCTAATAAGTAGCATATTCAATGTAAATGAACCAAAATTAAGTAATTTTAAAGTAAACTTATAAGGCTTCTGTTTTAAAATGGATGCTAATTTGCCTTAATGAGTTTATTTCTGTATTAATCACCTAAATACATAAAAAGAAAATTGTTCACATACCAGAACTTAGACTATTTATATGTTTTATAAAAAGAAAATTAAGCAAAAACAAATATATTGTTATAACTGATAACTTTTTTCATGCTCATTTAACATCCCTCAAATTGAGCAGTCTAATTATTTGATGAGACATATCTCCATTACCTAGTCTTATCCTCTAATTATGAAATGTTTGCATTACTACTGGTAATGGAGGAATTAGTTTACCCAAGCAAGAAATCAATAATTCAAACTTATAATTAAATTTTATTATAATGAAAAAGTGCATACATTATTGTGGATTCAATCTACTATTTCTTCTTAGTATTTATTTTTTATTCCATGCATAATTAAATATGCAAATTAAAATATCTAGTATCAATGATGTAGTTTTCTTACAATCAATAATGAAAGACAAAAAGCTCTATAGTTTTATGGATATACAATAAATATGAAGTTAATAAACACCCCCAAATATTTATCAAACGCGTCATTCACTGCAAATCAATGCCAGCTAAGAAATGAGTTATCCATTTTCTTTACAGATGTCTTTGATATATTAAGTGTCAATTTTCTTAACCATAATTATGTTTATGCATCACAAGCAGGTCTTGTGGAGGCCAGGGCAAAAATGAATATCTAGAGATCCTTCTTCCAAATTCATTAATATTTCAAGGAAGTGACAAGCAGAGCATTAAACTAAGAGCAGGGCTTATCTGAATGTGGGGTACTGTGATAACTGCAAATATTTTTAAAAGATTTATGTCAAGTCTACATAATCTCTTCCAGAAAACAGAAAAGAGGGAACCCTTCTCTATTTGTTAAATGAAGCTAGTACTACAGTGATATCAGAATCACTCAGAGTAAAAGATGAAAAGCATAAATGAATATTTATCATGAATATAGACATGCAATCCTTATCAAAATATTAACGAATGGTACTCAGCAATATATAACACTATATACTATAAACAATATGGATTTATACCAGAGATACAAAGCTAATTTATATTTAAGAAACAATCAGTATACTGCATGATATAAGGAGGCTAAAAATGAAAAGTAATATAAAGTAATGCAGAACAAAACATTTGGGGCCAGATACAGTGGCTCACACCTGTAATCCCAGCACTTTGGGAGGCCAAGGGGGTTGGATCACAAGGTCAGGATTTCAAGACCAGCCTTGCCAACATGGTGAAACCCTGTCTTTACTAAAAATGCAAAAATTAGCTGGGTGTGGTGGGGTGCGCCTGTAGTCCCAGCTACTCAGGAGGCTGATGCAAGAGAATTGCTTGAACTCAGAGGCAGAGGTTGCAGTGAACCGAGATCATGCCACTGCACTCCAGCCTGGGTGACAGAGCAAGACTCTGTCTCAAATAAATAAATAAATAAATAAAATAATTTGATAAAAGTAAACACTTGCTGATGAAAAAATAACAAAAATTTTACAAGAAAAACAACAGCTAATACCACATTTAATAAGAGACTAGATGCTTTTATTCTTACATTGCAACAAGGCAATGATATTTACTATGAACACTCTTATTTAACATAATGCTTAAAATTTCCAAATTTTTCTGAATCAGAAAGTATAATAACAATTTAACTCTCATCCTCCTCCAACTCTCCTTATTTGTACATAACATAATTGTATACATAGAAAATCTCAGGAAACCAACAAACGTAATTTTTCTAACTCCTATAACTAATAACTGGGGTTATTAGATATTATATTCCTAACATAATGTTTCTAACTCCTGTAACTAATAACTGTGACACCTAGCTTGTAAAATATGCGACAAATATACATTATTCAATTGTATTTGAGTATGTAAAAATAAATGTGGACACAGAAATTAAAAAAAAATTTTAATTGCTCAAAAGGCACATGTTTACTGTAATCTAACAAAAATGTGTAGAGGACTCACACTTAATAAAACAAAACACCAATGAAAGAAACCAAAGATATATAAATAAATGAAG
The DNA here is from genome assembly GCF_028885625.2 of Pongo pygmaeus. Classification (NCBI taxonomy): domain Eukaryota; kingdom Metazoa; phylum Chordata; class Mammalia; order Primates; family Hominidae; genus Pongo; species Pongo pygmaeus. The sequence continues at coordinate 25,998,454 of NC_072377.2, forward strand.
AGACACAGAGTGTTAATATTTGGAAAATTCAAAACAGTAAAGTATCAGTTCTCCCCTCCAATTGATATGAGTTTAATGAAATTGCTATCAAAATACTATCAAGATTTATTGTAGTTATAGATAAGACTATTTTAAAAGTATATAGAACAACAAAAGATCAATAAAAGAAATAAAATTTTAAAAAGTTGGGAAAGAGAAATAAAGTGAGAGGGATTAGTGCCTTTGATTTCAAGACCCATTTTATGGATAGAATTATCAAGACTGTGTGGTATTGATGAAACATAGGTATATAAAACAATGGAACAAATAGATAACCTACAAATAGACACACTCAGAGTAAGTCTCACGATGTTCACAAAAACTACTTCAAAATGCAACATCCATTTTAGTGAAAACTTAAAATTATAAAATATTACAAATAAAAATAAAATACAAAAGAAAATGTTTCAGATTTAGGATAAGGGTAAGCAAAGACTTGTTAGACTCAACAACAAATGTAAATCTATGAAATAAAAATAGCTGTGAATGGTACTTCATCAAAATTTAGTAAAAAAAATAGAAGAAAATGTAGTGATGAGAAAGGCCCTGTTAAGAGGTTGAAATGACAAGCTACAGATTTGGAGAAAATATTTACAAACCACATGTTTAAAAATATTAACATCTAGACAGTGTAAAGAACTTTGATTACACACCAGTAAAAGCTTCTGATTACTTAACTGGCAAAATATACAACAAAGCATTTCATCAGAAAGGATATAGATGATAAATAAGTCCGTGAACAGTGTTCAAAATTATTACACATTAGGGAAATACAAATGAAACCACACATACTCATATGTCTATATATCTATCTGAATGGCCAAATAAGAAATAGATTGAATACCAAATAGCGGCAAGAATACAGAAAAATTGAGTAATTAGAGTGTTAGTAGAACAGTAAAATTGTCAGTAAAAAAATTAAACAGAAAACTACCATAGGATCCAGCAACTGCACTTCTGAACATTTACTTCAACATAAGAAAAATTTAAGTTCATACAAAAACTTATATACAAACATGAATAGCAGCTTTATTGATAAAGCCTAAAACTGGAATCAATTCAGATATTCTTTCTTTCTTCTTTTTTTTTTGAAACAGAGTCTCGCTCTGTCGCCCAGGCTGGAGTGCAGTGGCGCGATCACAGCTCACTGTAAGCTCTGCCTCCTGGGTTCATGCCATTCTCTTGCCTCAGCTTCCCGAGTATCTGGGACTACAGGCGCCCACCACCACAACTGGCTAATTTTTTTTTGTATTTTCAGTAGAGACAGAGTTTCACCGTGTTAGCCAGGATGGTCTCGATCTCCTGACCTCGTGATCCGCCCGTCTCTGCCTCCCAAAGTGCTGGGATTACAGGCATGAGCCACTGTGCTTGGCCAATTCAGATATTCTTAAACAGTGAATAAAGTATAATACATTCTTATAATAGAATACTATTCAGCAATAAAAAGGAACAAATTGATATATCCATTTCTTCGGAGAATTATGCCAAGGGGAAAAAGTCAGTCATAAAAGTTACATACTTGATAAGGTTTGGCTGTGTGTCCTCACCCAAACCACGTGTTAAATTAGAATCCCCAGTATTGGAAGAGGGGCCTGTTGGGAGGTGATTGGGTCGTGAGGCCCAATATCCCCCTTGCTGTTCTCATGATAGTGAGTTCCCATGAGATATGGTGTAAAAGTGTGTAACACCTCCCTCTTCACTATCTTCCTCCTTCTCCAGCTATGCAGGATGTGTCTGCTTCCCCTTCACCTTCTGTTCTGATTGTAAATTTCCGGAGGCATTCCCGGCCATGCTTTCTGTACAGCCTGCAGAACCATGAGCCAGGTACATCTCTTTTCTTTATAAATTACTCAGTCTCAGATAGTCCTTTATAGCAATGCAAGAATGAACTCATACAATACTATATGATTCTATTTTTATAACATTCTTAAGAAAAAAATTCTGTCTTGATTGTATCAATGGCAGCATTCTGATTGTGATATTGTTCTGTAAGATCCTACCATTGGGGTAAACAGTAAAAAACCCAAATAATCTCTGTTATTTGCATAACCACATACAATTCTATAATTAATTTAATTTATTTTTAAGAAAGGAAACTAAAAAGGACATTTTACTTATGAAAATAGACTTGAAAAATGAAATAATTAGTCAATATTATTCCAGTCCATATACATTTGTAATAATGCATAAATCAGAATAAAAATTGTTCAAAGAAAGAGCAATTCAGTATTAGATAATATGTTAATGAAATTTAACTTAAAAATGAATAAAATAAAAATTTGGAAGGTTATTTTAATATTTGCAGAAAAAATAAAATTTCCTTCTGTTCAAGTTCAGAAATTAGTCCAAAACAAATACTTGCACACAGACACATATTAATAAAAAGGAAATAAAAGGTAACGTTTAGCAACTTAGAAGCAGGAAAAGACTCCCTAAATTTTTTTAAGATGGCTAAAAATCTACAGCAAACATATGAAAAAGAGAAAAACAAAAGATAATCAGACCAAGTATTCTTGCTACATTTTATTACTGCGGTAGAAGAACTGATAACATCTACAATAATATAAAGTGAAATAAGAAGTATTTTAAGAGAATAAATAAACCTGCAACTATTAGTAGATGATATGATTATCTATATAAAAAAAACTGAGAAATTATAGAAACTGATTAGAAACTTTATCAGCTGTTGCTGCATACAGTATCAGAATATAATCTCTATTAGCAATAACCAACTGAACTACACCAAAAATAAGATAACCATGATGAGAGTATCACTTCTTGCAAGTTTGAACAAATTAATTTAGTAAACAAAATTAGACACTCTATGGATAAAAATATTTAACTCTATAAAATAGATTAAATTATGGACTAAACATTGCATATTTTGGGATGAGTGAAACTATGCTATAGAATATCAGAATTTGCACAGACACAGGTCACTAAATCAGCAAAATATAAATAAAAATTCTGCTTTTTTTTAAACTCAACACATTTATTCTAAAACTTATAAGGAGTCTGAGTCTCCTGACAAGGTCCTACCCCATGAACAGGCAAGAGTGAAAAAAATGTGTACTGCAATATTTAAGGAGAGAAAAGTCAGCTTTTTAACAAGTAAGATTATTTACTAAGGAAACAAAATTGTATGTGGGCTAAGAACATCCTTATTCATTAACCCAGGGGCAGGGGATATAGAATTTACAAGGAATGTGACAGTACAGGAGAAAATTGGCTGCTAGGCTTCTATTGACAATGAAAATGCTCTTTTGCATGAGTGTTGATACCTGAAAGTTTTTTTTTTTGGCTGTTAAATTTAACTTTTGTAATAATGAGAATTTATGATTTAAAGTAACAAAAGGAGAGCCACAAATTCTTTCTAATGCAAACTTCTCAAATGGTATACATGAGGAAACAGACAGGTAGAGAATGTAAGAGATTGTCTCGGGGCATTAAAATAAATTGTAACAGATTGACAGATCTGAGATTGGACATCCCCTGATAGGTATCTCCTGATATCTATTTCTTTTTTATTTCTACCAAATCAAATGATGTGTGTGGGTGTGTGCATGTGTGTTTGTGTGTGTGTGTTTTCATTTGTGACCATATTTCTACCGTTGCATTTAATCTAAATAATTTATTCTCAGCTGGAAGGCATATTAGCAATTCTGGGAATCATTTTTTTCTAACTACAGATTTATCTGCCACCACTACTTGTCACTGACCACCACCACGTGGTCCAATTCAATGACACATCAGAGTCTGTGCATAATCCTGATAGACAATTTTATTGCCTGTCACAATTAAATGAAGTAATGAGGTAAAAATTGTGATCACATTTATTAAGGAAGAATTGGACATCTCTCACAGATAACCGCTGTCAATTTTGAAGGTATAAAAGTCAATTTTATTCTCATTAATTTGATCATTGATTGTTTCATTCAAATTTTGTTGACTTCCTGTTACTATGTCTGGAGTTGGGCATACAAAGGTGATAGATAGGATTCAGGGAAAAGAGTAGAACATTGAAAAGAGCCAAAACCAACCATGAGGCTACTCCTAATACTGAATTTGATGCGAACTGAGCAATTACATTTTCTAAGTATGTTTCCTTTTGCTATTGTAACTAATTACAAGTTTAGTGGCTTAAAACAACACAAAAGTATTCTTTTATAGTTTTACATGTTAGGAGTTTGACAAGGATGTCACTGGACTAAAATCAAGATGTTGGCAGGGCTGCTTTCCTTTCTGGGGTCTTCAGAGGGAAATCCAATTTTTTTTTTTTTTTTGCCTTTTCTAACTTCTAGAGGCTGCCCATATTATTTGAGTCATCTTCCCCTTTCTCCATGTTTCTTCTGTAGAAACCTTCCATCTCCATAACCATGTTTCTGTAGTCACATGCTCTTCTCACCACAGCCAGGAAAGGATCTTTACTTTTTAGGATTCATGTCATCAAATGTAGTACACCTGAATGATGCAAGATAATTGTTCCATCTTAAGATGATTCAATTAATCTCATCTGAAAATCCTCTATTGCCATTCAAGGTAACAAATTCACAGGTTGGGGAATTATTATGTAGATATTTTGGAGAGGCCATTATTCTGCCTCACACATGGGGTGAAGGAGGAGAGCTTTATGATTTGATGATTAATACGTGCTCAGTTGAATGTTACGGAGTTTGTGTCAGTTCCATTACCATTCCTACAAAATCACAGAAGCATGAAAAAGTAATGAAGAGTTAAAGAGTTTAAAATAGGATGGTTATCAGTACAGTGGATTGGAGTGACATGAGATTGACAAACTCTTTAGGAAAGTGTAGCTACTATTCAAAAACACAGATTCAACAAATTAGAAATAAATCCTAATTTATTTATATCATTTTTGTTTCTTTCATTATTTCCATTTAGATCACTTAAAACCTTAACTGGAGATTTCCTAGTTTGTTGTTGTTAAACTAAGAGAAGAGACCAGTACAAGAATCAAAGAACAAAAAGTGGATTCGCAGCATTCATTCTGCAACTCTTTTGAATACCACCTGTTTTCACCGATTTTTTAACTCTATGTAGAAAAATTTGACAAAAGATTTCACAAGTAATAAACACATCAACCTTCTTGCTTTCTGTCTAGCTTATACCATATTGTGTATGGTTAACTTAGAATGGTATATTTTGTTTTTGAAAATACAGCTGCCTTTTGGATATTTAAGTATCCGATACTCTGTTCTGTATGTGTAAGGTTTGATGACTCTTCTAAGTTGACGACATTTAAGATGATAGAATGTCAGAGGTTTTCACCTAAATGTACAGCATATATTTTTATAGATATTTACCTTTTAATGTCTACGATTTATATATCAATAGATGAATTTTTTTTTCTTAGTGTTGTATGAGAGATTTGACTATAATTTCTGTACTGAGGAATATTCTTCTTAAACTAAATTACTACTTCCAACATATTACAAGTCTGTATGTATTAAAATAAAGACACATTTGGGTGAGACAGGCAGAATACTAGATTTATGTTATATAATCACAATTAAGGCAAACATTTTAAAAACATATTTAACATATGATTCATAGTTTTAGTAGTATACCAATAAGTTATTAGTCATTTTTGGAATGAGGACTTAGGACCAAAAAAAAAGTAAAATTACTACAGACTTTCAAACTACAAAGAATGTTTACACAGTGATAATTATATGTAAACTTGGAGAAATGGCAATAATTTTAACCTCTATTTATCACACAAGGACAAACATTTTCTTAAATGAGACATTTACAGAGAACCAACAGTCATTGTTTTTTGACACTGATGCTATTTTTTCTCAGAAACTAGATTACAGAATTAGATGCAAACTTTTATCATAATATTGTATTTTTTCAATGACCTTGTTTCAAATAATACAAATGAAGCCTGTTAAAATCCTGGAACCCATTATTTTTCTTTCCCTATCACCAGACACAAACACACAACCATTTATCCTTATGTCCCACTTCTGAAAGTAAATTTAACAGGTGTCAATATTGGATAACATATTCAACATTTCTTCCCTGGAGAAATAGAACCTAGAGAAAATACTATCTTGGGATTCCCCATGTTAAAAGAGCTCCAAAATGAGATTTTAGAGTTTCTACTCAAACATACAAGCCAAATCTATTTAAACAGTTGAAGAAAAATTTCAACACTGAGCGTGGTTAAATTACATGCAAATTTAAAGAAGCTCTAAAGAAATAGGAATGATAAAAGATGCAGAAGAACACTTTTTAAAAAGTATAATTTGAATAGTAAAAAGCACTTGAAAATAAATTTTATTAATGAAAGAATATTAGAATACTACATAAAATAAACAAGGAATAAAACATACGCTTCGACATCAAAGATAATTTGTAAGAAAAATTATTTCGTAGCAAGATTAAAAATAAAGTTGAGTAAGTCTAACAAAAGTTAGGACAAAAAGACTGCCGGAATGTGTGATGCTAAACTGAAGTTACCAATAAATGGCAAAATAGGTGAAAGGAGGTGAAATCACCAAACAGTATCACTGAGAAATATCATGAACAAGTTGTGAAGAAAAATCATGTCACCTACAAGGCAGTGAGAATTAGAATGGCATTTGGCCACTCACTAGTATATGGAATGACCAAAAGCAATACTTTCAGGTTAAGGAGAAATCACTTTAAGTAACGAATTCTACCAATGGACAATTGGGTAAAATTAATACATAACGTAAGAATAAATAAGTGACTGGCAGGAAGGTCTTCTCATGATTATGGTGAATATAAATTAAAACAAAAAAAAGCAAAAGTAAAAAATTAGAGAGCTATAATAATTATAAATTCAATTAGACCTGTATTAGTCTGTTCTTATGCTGCTGATAAAGACATAGAGGAGCCTGGGCAATTTACAAAAGAGGTTTAATTGGACTTACTTCCATGTGGCTGGGGAAGCCTCACAATCATGGCAGAAGGAAAAGAGGAGCAAGTCCCATCTTACATGGATGGCAGAATGAGGAAGACGCAAAAGCGGAAACCCCTGATAAAACCATCAGATCTTGTGAGACTTATTCACTACTATGAGGACAGTATGGCAGAAACCACCCAATTATCTCCCACAGGTCCCTCCCACAATATGTGGGAATTATGGGACTACAGTTCAAGATGAGATTTGAGTAAGGACACAGAGCCAAAAAATATCACTCTGCCCCTGGCCCCTGCCAAATCTCATGTCCTCACATTTCAAAACCATTGTGCCTTCCCAACAGTCCCCCGAAGTCTTAAATCATTTCGGCATTAACTCAAAAGTCCACAGCCCAAAGTCTCATCTGAGACAAGGCAAGTCCCTTCTGCCTATAAGCCTGCAAAATCAAAAGCAAGCTAGTTATTTCCTAGATACAATGGGGGTACAGATATTAGGTAAATGCAACCATTTTAAATGGGAGAAATCGTTCAAAACAAAGAGATAATAGGGCTGATGCAAGTCCGAAATCCAGTGGGGAAGTCAAATCTTAAGGATCCAAAATGATGTCCTTTGATTCCGTGTCTCATATTCAGGCCATGCTGTTGCAACAGGTGGGTTCCTATGTTTTTGGGCAGTTCTGCCCCTGTGGTTTGCTCTGCCTCCTCCTGGCTGCTTTCATGGTCTGATCTTGCATGTCTGCGGCTTTTCCAGGCACACGGTGCAAGCTGTTGGTGGATCTACCATTCTGGGGTCTGGAGGATGGTGGCCCTCTTCTCACAGCTCCACTAGGCAGTGCCCCAATAGGGACTCTGTGTGGAGGCTCCAAGCTCATATTTCCCTTCTGCACTGCCCTAGCAGAGGTTCTCCATGATCATCTTGCCCCTGAGCAAACTTCTCCCTGGGCATCCAGGTGTTTTCATACATCTTCGGAAATCTAGGTGGACGGTCCCAAACCTCAATGCTTGACGTCTGTGTACCTTCAGGCTTGACACCACATGGAAGCTGCCAGGACTTGGATCTTGCACCATCTGAAGCCACCGTCTGAGCTCTGCATTGGCCCCTTTAAGCCATGGCTGGAGCAGCTGGAACACAGGGCACCAAGTCCTTAGACAGCACACAGCCCAAGGACCCTGGGCCTGGCCCATGAAACCACTTTTTCCTCCTAGACCTCTGGGCCTGTGATGGGAGGGGCTGCCGTGAGGACCTCTGACATGCCCTGGAGACATTTTCTCCACTGTCTTGGGGATTAACATTGGGCTCCTCGTTACTTATACAAATTTCTGCAGCAGGCTTGAATTTCTCCTCAGAAAATGGGATTCTTTTTTATTGCATTGTCAGGCTGGAAATTTTTCAAGCTTTTATGCTCCGTTTCCCTTTTGAAACTGTGTGCTTTTAACAACACCCAAGTCACCTCTTGAATGCTTTGCTGCTTAGAAATTTCTTTGCCAGATACTCTAAATCATCTCTCTCAAGTTCAAAGTTCCACAAATCTCGAGGGTGGAGGAAAAATGCCACCAGTCTCTTTGCTAAAACATAGCAAGAGGCACCTTTGCTCCAGTTCCCAACAAGTTCCTCATCTCCATCTGAGACCATCTGTCTATACCGCTATCAGCACTTTGCACAAAGACATTCAACAAGTCTCTAGGAATTTCCAAACTTTCCCACATTTTCCTTTCTTCTTCTGAGCCCTCCAAACTCTTCCAACCTCTGCCTGCTACTTTTCCAAAGTCACTTCCATATCTTCAGGTATCTTTTCAGCAAGGCCCCACTCTACTGGTACCAATTTGCTGTATTAGTCTGTTTTCATGCTGCTGATAAAGACATACCAGAGACTGGGCAATTTACAAAAGAGAGAGGCTTAATTGGACTTACAGTTCCACATGGCTGGGGAAGCCTCACAATCATGGTGGAAGGCAAGGAGGAGCATGTCCCATCTTACAAGAATGGCAGCAGGCAAAGACAGAATGAAGAAGAGGCAAAAGCAGAAACCCTTGATAAAACCATAAGATCTCACGAGACTGATTCACTACCATGAGAACAGTACGGGGGAAACTGCCTCCATGATTCAATTATCTCCCACTGGGTCCCTCCCACAACATGTTAGAATTATGCGAGTAAAATTTAAGACGAGATTTGGGTGGGGACACAGAGCCAAACCATATCATGACCCAAACTGAGGGTATAATTGTCTTTAAATGACTGACAAAAATAAAGAACATAAAAATATATAAGATTTTTTAAAATCAAAACTAAAAGGTAACATGGATTTCATAAATTTCAATACAGAAATATAAATATCACATAATTTCCTATTAACGCTATGAAGACCTAAACTTCACATAGCTGTGAGAAGTAAATAGACCTCTGGAGTAATGACTCTGGGTGCACAAAGGGTGTTTGCATGTATTTGTGGTGGATGATATGGTCCTGGTGTTAGTGTTGGTGATAGTAAGGAGAATTTGACTAATCAGACTGTTTTGACAATGTCAATAGAAATTGAGCAAATTTAATACACAAGATTAAAAAGTTTAAATCAAATAGTTTATATCCAAGGAATTTTTACTGAACCACATAGGCAAAAAGGAACTCATATATTCAAAAACTCAGGATGTATGGTACCAGTGAATGTTTCCTTAAAACCAAGCTCATATGCATGATATTAAAATCTAGCTATCTAATATGTTCATGAATAAGCCACAATAAACTATCAAATGCTGAGCTTTGGACACTTTAACATAGAGACCAAGTTTAAATATTTTTGAGACACATTTGTATACATAAATGTTGTCATCATCACCACCAACAAAAATAATATAGTAATAAAAATGAACACATGTGAAAGTGAGAGCAAGAGAAGAAAAGGCAGAAGTTGGAGAGGTTGGTAGATGTGAAGTATAGTGCCACTGTATTTTTTTAAAATTATTAAATGATATAGCACAATAAGGCAGACTTTATTCAGGACCATCAATATAGGTATAGGGACAAGGCAGTGAGATTGTGTAAGGGAGGAGAGAAGTTGGACGCAGCTCAAAATACAGCATGGACAAGTGGGAATTTATAGCCAAAAAGCAGGGTGAAGCACAATGAAGGAAAAATTATTAAGAGGAAACATCAAGGATTCTGACCACACCTGCCTAGCAGAATTATTGCTGGCGACAGGCCAGCATGGTCAGATATCACCCAGGGGATGGTGGAAGGTGAAAGGCCAATCAGGTATCAAGAGTGATTGAGGGTGAAGAGTTCTTGCAACATCTTTGCTAAAACTGAATTTTATAAGGAATCACACAGATGAGCCTAAGAGAAGATTTAGGAACCTAACTAAAGTTTGGTCAAGCAAAGAATCTTTGTTAATACAAATTTTCTTACCTTATTTGTGGGGATTTACTATACAATGAATACCATTAATAACTTTAAGAATTTCTTTGAAAGATTTTGCTTTAATTTTCTTTAAATATTTCTTATTAATCATCATAAAATTAATTATCAGAAAGATTAACACAAAAACAAAATTAAATCTAACTTATAATAGGAACAATGCAGGTTCAGCTTTTATATTACTTATTTAAAAAGTCAATAGACCTAAATTAATTGATGAATAAAAATACATATATACACAAACCTCAATTATGGATACAATGTACAAATTTTAAAATTTACTAAAATGTAAATACACATACAACACAGAGAAAAAAAATTCCATATAACATCAAATAGAAAATCACAAAGCTAGATATATAGAAATTCACATAAAATGTTAAAAAATTTTCAAACCAAATGTATTTGCCTTTCCAAGCAATATAAATAAAATAGACACAAATTTAGAAAGAAAAAAATCTTTGAGGTTAGCTAAATAATAAAACTTAGATGCTTCTAAGAGAAGGTCTTTCAGAATAGTTCAAACTAGAAAGAATGAACCTAGGCACTAAAGAGGTATTACGTTATACAATTTATGCACTAAAAAATGGAAATATAAGCATTATTTCAGGAACTGTAAGGAGATACATAAAAAAATCATTTCTTAGTCAATTGTACCTGTTTTTGTGAACTCATGGCAAATCAAGTAGTTAAAATATAAACACATATGTAAATATTAAATATTATGAATAATAAAATTGATCTAATTTTTTAAAAATTAAACTCTACCTCAATAAGAAACACATTTTACTTTTGATATATATGAAATGTTGCATTTACTAGGCTGCAAATTCAAACAAAATTCAGTAAATGTTGAAATAAAAATAATCATCATTTTCACATAGGAGAAAATAGCAAGTAAGAAATAATATGTATTTCATAACAATATCAATAAAAATATAGCATCTAGGAATAAAATTGGTAAAACTGTACAAATGCCATGTGAAACATTTAAATTTTTCCTCTAAGCCATTTAAAAAACCTAAATAATCAGCATAATGTTCTTGGTTGGGAAAATACAGTATTAAAAAGAACAATACCACAGGACAGTTCTCCAGGTGATCTTGGACCCACCCAGTTTCCCCCTTGTTCTTGCTTGTAGTTCTCAAGAATAACTAGAATGTACTGGGAATGCACTATTCTGACATAGAAAGAAACTGCCTGAAACACCTCGGGACTTGTTTCTGTCCCTCCTAGGGAATGTAAAATCTTGAGTTAGTTAAAGTCTGTATGTAAGAAACAGCCACTGAAGGATCAGAGATTAAGAGGTTGTCTTTGAAGGGAGTGGTGAGCCTATTAACACGTGCAACTGAAGGAAAGAGGAGGGTGTATTGCACTATTAAGATTGGATTAGACTACATGCGACAGAAAGACTAAACTAATAGTGGTTTAAAGATGATAAAAGTACAGGAAGCCCTTTTTATCCATGGTTTCTTCATTGGTGGATTCAACCAACTGCTGATTTAAAATATTAGAAAAAAATGGATTGTGACTGCACTGAACATATACAGTTTTTTTTTTGTCATCATTACTTAAACAATTCAATATAGCAACTATTTACATAGCATTTACATTGCATTTAGGTATTATAAGTCATTTAGAGATTAAAGGGTACAGGAGGATATGCACAAGTTATATGCAAATACAACACCATTTTATATAAGGAAATAGAGCATCTGCAGATTTTGGTATCTGCAGGTGGCTCCTGTGATCAAACTCCCATGGATACTGAGGGATAATGCTATAGTTTCTAAATGCAAGCATCTCAAACTACTATGGCACCAGCATGACTAGCAGAACCCCAAGCTTTGCCTATGCTTTTGTTCTACCATCCCCAACACAGAAATTCCATTTAGAACTTTTCATTATAGGTGGCTATATTGGATCCGTATTTCACAACTGAATGTGTGGTAGCTGGAAAGAGAAAAGAGAAAATGAAGAGCATACTTACACTCTTTTGGAAAATTTCCCAAAGTTGCACAATTAATTTTACATTTCATCAAGCAAAAATATAGCCACATCTAGATACATGTACAGAGTCTAAGGCAATAGCTTCTTTAGTCTGCAGTGCCATGTACCAGCAAACAATTATAGATTCTATCACTGGTGAATGGGAGACGGGATATTCAGGTACAACAAAAAATAACGTCCCAAGGGGATAGACATTATACTTGTGAACAAAGGCAGGTGTGTAGGCCAAAAAACTTCTACTTATATATAGCATGGATTTTGTTATGGCCTGAATTTTGTCCCAATAAAATTCATATATTGAGAGTTTCACTCACAGAAGAAAAACTACATGAGGACCCAGTGAGAATGTGGCCATCTACAAGCCAAGGAAAGAAGCCTCAGAAAAAAATAATAATAATATAAAATAACCCTGCCCACACCTTGGTATTGAACTGCTTAGCCTCTTTAACTGTGAGAAAATGCATTTTTGTTGTTTAAGCTATTTGGTCTTTGTTATTTTGAAATGGTAGCCTTAGCAATTTAATGCAGATGTTTCTGGGATCTGTTTGAGAAAGTATAAGTATCAAAAGCCTACAGAGTGGACTAATGCTGGGGAATTATACAGCTGTTATATAGCTGTTTCTTGATGTGCCAACCAAATTCAGATCATTCAATGAAACAGTTATAAGTTCGATTATTTTGACTCAGAAACATTTTAGACAAATAGATGAATGTAATGTCAGAATAGTGATACAAATTAAGACAAAAAAGATAAGCTGGAAAATATTGATGATACTAACAACAAAAGTCCTTAATATAAAAACAGAAATTTGTATTAAAAAATTATTTCAATGCACAAAGTATGTGAACAAACAATTCACAGAAAAAAATAATAAATAATATCAATTGTCAACAAATATATGTAGTAATGTTTTTAAAAACCCAATTTTTCCATGCATATATTTGGAAAATATTTTAAAGTTATCTTTTATAAAAGAAAATTTCAAGTTTTTTCTGTTTGTTTGCTTTTTTGTTTGTTTTTGAGACAGAGTCTCTCTCTGTCACCCAGGCTAGGGTGCAGTGGTTCAATCTTGGCTCACTGCAACTCTGCCTCCTGGATTCAAGCGATTCTCATGCCTCAGCTTACAGAGTAGCTTGGACTCCAGGGCACATCACCACACCCGGCTAATTTTTTGTGGAGATGGGGTTTTACCATGTTGGCCAGGCTGGTCTCAAACTCCTGACCTCAGGTGATCCGCCTGCCTCAGCCTCCCAAAGTGTTTGAATTACAGGCATGAGCCACCACACCCAGCCAAAAACTTAAAAGTTTTAATTAGTACATGGAGAAAAGGCACTGTTGAGTATTCTATGGGCCAACAAATTAATGAAAACTATGTAGTGATTTGGCAATCTCTAAATTGTCTTTACTTTAAAATACTGGCAAAGGTAAATGGATAAAAATATTTTTTATTTTTAAACACTTTCAACCTAAAAATTTTGAAAACCTTAAATGTTGGTTAAATGGAAATCTATTAGCTCCTTTGACCTTGTTAATATGAATCAAACAGCTCTATATATGTTGCTGTGTGAAGATCTGCAAGGAATACTATGTTGAATATAAAATTGCATCAGATAGTGAATAATACCATCCACTTAGTATAAACAAAATCTCTAGATACCTTTTACTTATTTTAATGGCTGTGTATGAAATGAAAATAACTATATGATATTATACTTAGAAAAAAACTCCTAAATTTGGAGCAGATGATACAGAAAAATCAAAAGATAACAGCATTGTAAGGAAGAGACTGCAAATAGTAAATTTATCCTTTACCGAATTATTTTACTTCTACAACTTACACATTTGGAAATCTCTTAACATAAATGATTATAAAATGTCCTTAAATGTCATATGGATATATGAAAGGTATTTTGTATTTTGCTTTTACAAAGATTTAAAAAAGAGTATCACCTTATAAATGTTACTTTTGTTTTGCGATTACCCATACAGAGTCATAAATATCACTTGCAATCACCTTGACATTATATACAATAATCAAATTATTGTCTTCATTGCCTTTTCACGTACATTGTGTCTGGACCTTCTCTGTTCTCTGGATTTACATGCAAAAACTGAAAATATTTTATTTTAAAAAATATATATTTTTCTGTCATTACATTTTATAGAGAAGAGTTCTAAAAATAAAACAAATAAATGCAAAAGAAGTAACCTATATAGTTATCTATAGAAATTGTAACCTACTATGGGATGGCCAAGGCTTGTGTCCTAATTAATTTAAATGTTTTAACAATAAAAACAGTTTTTAAATATTTGAATATTAACGCTATTTTCTTGTGGTCTAATATTAATAACAATGCAGACTGAATAGAATTAATTGGTAATTAACTTTTTATTTTGTTAAATGTAGGCAATTGAAGGACTTTCAAAGTAGAATGAGAAGAAAGAGTAAGACATAGGTTTTTGCTTTCTGCTAGAGATTTCCACTGCATCTTTTTCGTGTCTCATGTACTTCAGTTAACCTTCTATAAATTCTTCTCTGGACTGGGTTGGGCCACACCCAATGCTTTTCCTAGATAGCTCTGTTGCTTTTTCAAATATATAATCCACATTTTTTACAGGAAGAAATTTAAGACTCCAGGGTCATGAAGTTTGATCACAGTATTGGAAGGGTTCTTAAAGGAAATACAATATGAGCAGACAGGTGACAGAAATCAGATAAAATTGGCTGCAAAATGTCTCCATACCACCAAAAGTTTACAGTTTTTCCAGTTAGAGCATAGGCAGAACTTCCGCCTTCTATCAAAGTCACGCCTAGATTGTGTATCCTCCCAGTGTGGATCCCTGAGACACATAGAATTATAATTTACAACTCCATCAATCGGTATCAGGAAAATTGGTCAGGATGAAATATTTCTAAAGCTTTACGATTTCATGCCAAATAAAAAGTTTTTCTCAATCTGTCTGTAGAATCTTCTAGAAGTTATCTGCTATAAAATTAATTAAGTGGATGTGACTCCCACTTCATGCGGTAAAATTATTTGAGAACTTTCAAGAAACATTGTGACTTGGAACTATTTTGTGATCACTCCTATATTATTTGGGACTTTCCAGCCCAAGAATGTTGTATTCCACCTTTAGCCTAAAACTGGTGTTAGAGTGTCTGCATTGCTGACTAAATGAATATGTAATGCTCATCCTCCAGATTCCTAGTGATATTAAAGTATTCCTACAAGTTAAAGATTATTTTTCACATATGTAATTATCAAAGTCCCTTTGTCAAAATTGGTTCACCTGCTTGAGAATTTGAGACATAGGGAATAAAAATCAAATGTGATTTTTAAGTCAAATAAATATTTTACAAAACAAAAACTAGAATATTTTATTATATTCATTATATAAGCTCTACAAAGTGGCAAATATTAAAAGTTGTTTGTTTTTCTATAGGAAGAAAAAAAACGTAAAACCAGGAAAAGGTAAGATTACTTCCATGATAATTCAAAAGGCCCTAAATTTTAATAGCATTTGATTTTATGTGTCATAAGCGAAAACAGAAGACAAGAAAAAGAAAGATAACCTCTATCTCCCTAATAAATCTGGGAAAAAGTCTAAAGTGTAGTAGCTTACTTAGGGAATAAAAGCTGGCTTGTTCTACTTTGTTTGCCAAGAAGAAAAATAAAAGCAGAGAAGATTATGTAGCAGAAAGTATACTGTCTTTCTGACTACAAGTCAGATGGCACTTCCAGAATCCAGAAATCTCCCAGTAAGTAGTCTCTAATGAGAGTTAAAAGAAGTGCTTTGGGAATGTTTTAGTTGATGTTAAAGCCTCTGTCATTTGCATTATAGCACTGGTAATTTTCCTAATCTGAAAAGAAACTATTGTAACTACAAAAATTAAAGAATTTTATTTCCTTTAGATAATCTTAAAAAAAACTTAAACATTTATATGACATGTATCTTTATAATATTTATATAATATTCCACTATAGAAAAACAAGATTAGAAGATACTCTGTCAAATATTGACTTATTCTATGGTTATTGGAATTTGTTATATTTTTGTTATTCTCTTTAAAAATGACTCTTTAAAAATGGTCCTTTAAAATTATTATTTAATAAATGAGTACTAATGTGACCCTTTCCCTATTATAGATGATACTGTTGTATTTGAAATTGTTGCTGGCTCTTTTTTCTTCAACCATCAATCACTTACAAATAAATTACTATATCCAGACACTTCTAAAATATTTTCTCCTTAATTTAGTATAAACATACTGTTATACAGCATCACTCTGTTTATCCCAGTTGCAAACACTAAGGTGTTTTTTAAAAAAAAATCTTTAAATATGACAAGTTAAAATCAGAATGACTCCTTATTTAACAATGTTATGTAACAGATTTGTGATGTTATGCTAAAATGATGAAAAGTTCAGAAATGTAGGTATTATTAATCAAGAAAATAAACTGATATTGCATAGACAACATACCTAAGATGTTCGAAACAGCTTCAAAAATGGTTTGTTTGCTTACAATGTCTGCAAATATAGTTTATAGAGTAAATTCAAGACCTATGGAAACAATTTAAATATGAGTTGAAAGTTTCATAACATTATAGCGTTTCAAAACAAAAAAAAAACCCACTAAATAAGTGTATCCATCCTCAAGAAATATGTTAGTAGGATATTATTTGCTTAGCTATATTCCCCAAAATATGTCCAGCCTAATTTTAAATGACTGAAGCAATGAGACTTCCTTTAAATATCCCGGGACACTGTCCCATGGTCCAATTCTAAATACTGTTAGGAATTTTGTTATATACGTGTGAATCCTCAGGACATTTTTACGCCTTGTGTCAGCAAATTGCTGTTCACAGACAACTTGATTTAAAAAAAAAGTGCCCTGATATAGAATCAGATGATTGAATATTCATACTGTATTTTGCATAATATTTGTCAGTTATTACCATTCTGAATATTATGTACTATTTCCATGACTCATCTTCCTATATTATGATTTTACATAGTTTGTAAATAGAGTTACTGTGAACCGTGTCATAATGACTGAAAATGGAAGGTGTGGAAGTTAAATGCAATCAAGCAAGACAGATTAATTTTAAAAACTTGCACCCTCAGATGGTTTTCAAAGATGATGAGCTTTTTTTTTTATTGTTTCTGTGATGTGACTGCTAATTGTTATAATAACAGATTTGACATTCCTCAACAAATGATTTCAGGAAATTGTCAGTGTACGTGAGACCAAATGTTTATCTGCATGTGCTTCGTGGACCCCACCCACACATCTAAATAGACACAATATACACAAGCACACAAATATGTTTGTATATCCACATATTGTGTATGTCTATATATCTATATCTTTACCTATTTTCTATTTCAGCAACTAAAGTCATACAAATAGATTAAAATCCCTCCGAAACTATTGTAGGATTGTGAGGGAAAAAAAGTGAGGGACTAGGAAAATGTATGGATGCAATGCTATTTAAAGGAAGAAAAGATAAGAAGAATCTGTAAGGAAATCAAAATGAATGGGCCAGAGAGGTAACAGGGAACATAGGAGCGAGGTATGATGAATACCAAATGGAAGTTTGCCTGGTGCTAGAAAGTATGTAGATTTCAAGTGAATGAATCTGGGCTTGAAGCTTCATGGGCTGTGTGGTATTTCTAAATGTCTCTAAGCCTCATTTTTACCTCTTGCAAAAAAAAAGAAAAAAGGCATAGATAACTACATCACTGATTTGTATTGTGAACTAATATGATATTTAAATATTAAAGCCATAACTGACGGCTTTGAAATTTAAAGCCATCATTGATATAATTTGGTTGTATATCTCATTAGTAATATTATTATATTTATGTAAGAAATGTCAATTTGCCGTGATCCAAGTGAAGAATAAGTGACTGTGAGAAACTAGAATAATGTATTTGGCTAAATCTAGAAGAAAGGAGTTTCTAGTTATATAAGATTCTTCCATGTACACCGTGTGTGGTACATCATGCTTCCTGTAGAATTTTTCACTCCTTTGGAATTCAGCTCAACAATAGAACCAAGTAAGACAGTGACATGTACAAGGAAAGAATGACCTAATTATGCTAAATCTTACTCAGAACATTTCACCAGTTTACATTTTGTGGATAGCATCTTTGAAATTATTTCTAAATAGTCATAGTTTATTCACTAATTTTTTTTGCTTTCCATATATACAAATTTGAGAATGACATTAATGCTAGTCAAAGAATCATCTCATCCACTAGATCACTTTGTAAGTACGCTTGCTTTTATTCTGTCTTCTTATCATTATTATTTTGTCATTGTATGTCCATAAAGGTAAACTATTTAGCTGGATCAGCTCTGACCTTTGAGGTGAAAAGGGTAGGGTGGGGTGGGTAGTAAGTTCAACTAATACATTATTCACTTATTTGGTTAAAAAAATATGAGATCTATTAACATTTCTGTTATTATGTGCATTGAGTTTTTCTTGTATATGATTACTTTAGAATAAAATTTCATGGTGTTTATTTACATAAAACCCTGAAAGGTCAAGTTTTTTTGAGACCTTCTCAGTTATAGCCCAGAAACACATTGTTATTTGCATTTTTTCATAATGTTAAATGTCAATATGTCTGTAGGCAGACAGCCAGTTCCCTCCCATTGTAATATTAAAAAAAGAATGGAATTAAAAATGCACCCTCAGATTAGTGAACCAGTAAAGGAAGTGCCTGTTGTTCCTTTTAGTGATAAGGTACATAAACATGGACTCAGAAGGCCAAAGATTTGCTACCACTGGGTTGTGTTACTATACAGAGGGAAGAGTGATGAGTTAAGACAAATTACACATAGTTAATAAGATAATGATTTACATTCTAAATCTAGTTTTGTGATTAAAATAAGCACTTCTATGTAATATGAAGAGCTGGCAGGTGTTCTATGGGCTAAAAAAGTTGTCAAACTTAAGATGACTGACTAGAGGTATCTGGCATTCACATCCTCCACAATTAAGAACCAAAATAGTGAGTAGATAATCAAACTTACTATAATGAATCTAAGGGATAACAATGTAATTCAAGAGAGGAATGACAGGAAATACCTAAGCCAAGGAAGGGGAGGTAAGCAAGACAGCCTGTTTGTCCTGGGTTGGCTTGGAGCACGAGTTATTCTCCAATGTGCAAAAACGGTAAGTGAGAGGTCCCGAGTGGTCCCCATCCCCACCACAGACTCCTGCAATCTTAGCCATGGGAAAGTCTCTAGACTCTCTTGGGCCCTGACACTAACTAGGGTACTGCCTAGAGACAACACAAAAGCATTATTCCAAAGAGGGAGCTCACAATGGGCCTCACACTCTTCCAAAACCTAAGGAGCTGCAGTATTTTGAGGCCCTAGCCTGATAGGGATCAGGCTGCATCCTGCCCTGGAGCCCCACGGCTCGTGCATCTCCACATCTCTGGAGCCCCACTATCTCTTAGGCACAGCTGCTGCCACTGTTGGCTCTACCATCAGGCCCCAAAGCACAAGCCATTAGCAGTGACCCGCTGTTGTCAGCAACAAGGCCACAGTGCATTTGTACACTCTCTGATGCAGGCTGCTCCTGCCTACCACTGCCACTGCAGTTTCCAACTGAGCACTGCATGGAGCTCTGGGCGGCTCCCTTCCTCTGCCCACCATGGCCAGTGCCCATATACACAACCCAGGGGCCTGAGGACATTCTTGCCCTGCCCTGCACTGTTCCACCAGCTCAGGAGAACACAGTCCAAGGGCCATGGGATTGCTTTGCCCTGTTCACCACTGTTGGCATCTAGGAACACCTCCTGGGGGCCTAAGAATGGGCGCACCTAGCCTGCTGCTACCAGCACAGCTGGCCTCTACCTACACACACTACCTGCAGTCCTGGCGACTAGTCCATCTGGCCCATCACAGCCACCACCACCACCAGCACAAACCTCTTAGGAGCCAGAAGTTGTCCTTCCACTACTGTTGCCATCGCCCATAACATACCAGCTACCAGGGGCTTGAGAATCCGCCCACCCTCCTTACCCACCACCGCCATTACCAGCACCTAAGCAATCTACCTGAAGGCCCAATAATCAGCGTGTCTGGACATTTGTGTCAGCATATGCCACCCTAAGAAACAAAGACAGACATGCTCAGCCTCTGCCACTACTGGAGCCCAAGGACTGGCCCATTTGGAGCTCCCTTCCCAGCCAAACTTCACCACAGCCTCCACTAACAATCACACACTAAGACGCTGAAGAAATCAGACACGACTGACTTTGTTTACAGCCAAAACAATAAATGAATAAATAAATAGACTACACTAATATACTCAACCAGAATCAAAGCCCAAGTGCCCTATCCAACCAGCACCACAGATACATCTTCAAGAAAAAGTCCTCTGCTACGAGGGCAAGTCCCCAAAATCAGAAGAAACAACTGTTACGCCACATGTACAGATATCAGTGTGGGAACATAAGAAATATATTAAAAAGCAAGGAAATGAGAACCTCTCCAAAGGAACACAATAATTCTCCAGCGGCCAATTTCACCGAAAAATAAATGAATAAAACTCCAGCATAAAAACAGACACATAGACCAATGCAACAGGATAGATAGAGAACCTAGAAATAAATTCACATATTTAGACCCAGCTGATTTTCAAAAGAAGCACCTAGAACATACATTGGGGAAAGGATATCCTCTTCAATAAATGGCAGTGGGGAAGCAGAATATTCATATGCAGAAGAAAGAAACTGGGCCATTATCTCTTACCACGTACAAAATCAACCCAAAATGGATTAAAGACTAAGTTTTAAGATCTCAGACTATAAAACTACTAGTAGAAAACGTAGGCAAAAATTCTTCAGAACATTGGGCTAGGCAAAGACGTCAAAAGTATTAGCAACAAAAACAAAAAACAGACAAATGGAACCATATTAAGCTAAAAAGCTACTGCAGAGTGAAGGAAACAATCAACAAAGAAAAGAGACAACTCACAAAATGGAAGAAAATATTTGCAAATTATTCATTAGGCAGCGGATTAATATGCAGAATATATAAGGAACTCAAACAAGTCCAGTAAAACAAACAAACAAAAATTCCCTGAAAAAATGAACAAAGACTATGGATAGACACTCCTCAAAAGAAGACATACAAATGGCTAAGAGGTACATGAAAAATGCTCAACATTATTAATCATCATGGAAATGCCAATTAAAACCACAATGAGATATTATCTTTCTCCAGTTAGAAAGACTGTTATTAAAAAGACAAAAAACTGGCCTGGCGCAGTGGCTCACATGTGTAATTCCAGCACTCTGTGAGGCCGAAGTGAGTGGGTGGATTACCTGAGGTCAGGAGTTCAAGACCAGTCTGGCCAACATGGTGAAACCCCATCTCCACTAAAAATACAAAAATACAAAAATTAGCTGGGCATGGTGTTGGGCGCCTGTAATCCCAGCTACTCAGGAAGCTGAGGCAGAAGAATCACTTGAACCTGGGAGGCAGAGGTTGCCATGGGCTGAGATGGTCCCACTGCACTCCAGCCTGGGCGACAGAGCAAGACTCCCTCTCAAAAACAAACAAACAAACAAACAAACAAACAAAAAACTATAAATCCTGGGGAGGATGTGGAGAAAAGGGAACTCATACATTGTAGTAATTCAAATTCGTACAGGCACTATGAAAAACAGTATGAAGATTTCTCAGGAAACGGAAAATAGAGCTACCATAGGATTCACCAGTCACACTACTGGGCATTTATCCAAAATAAAGGGAATAGGTACACCAAAGAGATACCTGCAACTTTTTGTTTATTGTAGCACTACCTACAACAGCAAGGATAGGGAATCAACATAAATGTCCATCAAAGGATGCAAGAATAATACCATATCATGTCATTTGTAGCAACATAAATGGAACTGGAGGAAATTACATTAAGTGAAATAAGCCAGACATAACAACACAAATATCGTATGTTCTCACTCATGTGAGAGCTAAAGTTGATTTCATGGAGGCAGATATTGTAATGATAGATATCAGAGGCTATTAAGGGCATGTATATGGGGGAGGGTGATTGAAAAGAGGTTGATCAATGGGTACGAACCTACAGTTAGATAGAAAAAATAAATTGTGAGGTTGGATAACAGAGTAGTATGACTATAATTAACAGCAAGGTATTGTATATTTGAAAATAGCTAGATGAGAGGGTTTGAAATGATCTCAACACATAGAGATGATAAATACTGGAGATGATGAATACCTTAAATACCCTGACTTGGTCATTACACTTTCTATGCACATAACCAAATATCACATGTACCCTATAAATATGTACAAATATTATGTATCAATAAAAAATGTTGTCAAGCTTAACTATCTCTACTACTTGGATTTGCTATTAATTATTCCATTTTTTGTGTCTCGTATTTTACCATCCACAGAGTAGCATATATTTCCAATTTAATTTCATCGTTTACTGATATATAGGTATCATTATTGGATTCTTTACATTAATTCATTTTTAGACAGAATCATATTGAAAACAAAATCAATAATAATACATTTCAAGTTCACATTTTATTGCTGTACATATTGAAAGTATAGAGGATCACAAATATTTATTTATGCAAGCACTGTGGATGTGTTGCCAATGAGACCTATTTAGACTGCAAGCATCTTTTATTTTGACCAGATGTGTCAAACAAATAGTATTTTTAAATCTCTTTAGATGTAGTGATCGGTTTCTAGTTTGCCAAAATCCCCAACATTCTCTTATGTCTACTGACTATTCCGCTTAAATAAATACATTCTTCTATTGTAGGCATTTGAGTTGAACAACCTCATTTTTTTCCCGTCAAACATGGAGACATAGCTATTGTACATATGCAATCAGATTAAAGGTACTATACATTAAGTGACAAAAAATGTTTATGTGTTTAGGGAAAATTAACTATGGAAACATTTAATTAGCTATTTGAATAAGAAACTTTAAATCTAGTTTCGAAATTGATGTGTCTTTTGGAAAATTGGTAACAACTATAACAAAATTCCCACAAGTAATCTAGATTTTCAGCAGATTATTAATATTATTTATATATTTTAAATCTATATAACTGATGTGGTTATACATTTAAAGACAATATATAAAAACACAAGTTTTATGATATTGCTTAAAAATGGGCACATCGTCAATGAACTTCTTTGGAAATCAGAACCAATTGCTGCCAAGTGAATTTTAACTTGTCAACTTGGTAAGGGGCTAGTATTTTTACTAATAGTATAATCCTTCAGAATTATTAATATACTTATTGAAACATAAAGATAAACTAATAATGCTGAATTTTAATTATAGGCCATGGTTCTTTTCTTAGTCACCTTGGGTAAACTGGGAGAAATAAAGGGAAAGATAAAAATAACATAAGAAAAAGTAAAACAGCAACTAGTGAGCCAATTTTATGATACTCCTGGAGTTAGTCCCAATGGAATCTATTGAAGAAACAGAAAAAATGCTTACAAAATTATTATGCTTATGTATTTGTATATACAATTTTCTTGTTCTGTTAAAATTAATTTTGGAAACAATAAAATGTTCTTTTCTCTTCACTGTCCTATTTGCCACTATAAATAATATTGACATAAACTTTTGTTTTCAAAAAGAAGAATATGATGGACATAAAAATCATTATTTTTAGAAAGTCTGAAACAAAGCCAACATTTCTCCTAAATCTTGCATCAAACATATTAACAGTAGTATTTAAATGTTTTATTCTTCTATATAAGTGAGTGTGCATGTTTATATTAACCAAGGACATTATGAAATGGCTAGTAATGAATATTTTGATTTATAAATAAAGGCCTGAGGAGGGAAAAACTGATATAGATACATATCTCTTACTCCTGTATTAGCTTGCCAGGTCTGCCATGACAAAGTAGCACAGACTAGATGGCTTAAGCAACAGAAATTTATTTTCTCACAATTCTGGGAACAAAAATTTCAAGATAATGTTGTTTGTTTCTTCTGGGGACTCTCTTCCGGTCTTACAGATGACCACCTGCTCACTGTGTCTTCACAAGGTCTTGCTTCTGTGTATGTCTGCATCCTAATCTCTTCTCCTCATAAGGACACAAATCATATTGAATTAGATCCCATTCTCATAACCTCATATTAACTTAACCACCTCTTTAAAGATATTATCTCCAAATACAGTGACATTCTGATGAGCTGGGTGTTAGGTCTTCAACATATAATATCTGAGGGGATGCAATTTAGCCATAACAACCCCTTTTCCTAAATCATGAGATAAATACATACAAGAAAATAGAATAATTATTTTATAAAACTTGGCCAAAATCACATGTAAAAAGCAGGGCACACACTGTATACATTCATTATAGTACCTCAGTGCTTTGTAGGTGTCCCATGTTTGTGTGTCCACACACGCATATACACAACAATCAGACAAACCCAGACAAATTCACAACTTACTGTGACCTCTTACAAAATGTTTTCTGAAGGAAAAAAAAGGTTATTGTAAAGCTAAAATCTAATAGCATGTATAACAGTCTGGTCTTAGAGCTGATACCATTTTTAGGGGTCCTAATATATAAAATGTACTTTCCTTTCTTTCAGTTTTAAAACATTTATTTTTCTTTATTTAAGCCCTATTATTATCATAGAAAGTAAAAAAAAAATCACTTTCCAAATATAATTGCATTTTCTTTTGTTTACATAGAAATAGGAAAAAAATGCAAAATTTATGTTATTCCTGAACCCAGTACGTTTTCAAATTAATAATTTCAGATAAGCTTGCTTTGTAAATTAGGAAAAAGGTCACTAAATTAAGACATGAGCATAGAGAGTATATTTGTATGTGTATGTATTCTCTAAGTATATATGTGTGCATGTTTATTAGATATGTGAATGTATATATAGATTTTGTGTTTACATATGCACACATCTGTATAAGCATGGAGGTGTGTATATATGCTTACAAAATAATTATGGTTAAGTGTTTGTATATAGAATCTTCTTGTTCCATTAAAATTAATTTTGGATACAAGTATGATGTTCTTTTCTGTTTGCTCTCCTATTTGCCTTTATAAATATTATTGACATAAAGTTTTGTTTTAAAACATAAGAATATGATAGACATTAAAATAATCATTTTTATTTTATATATAATGTATATACACACATACATATCTATATATTTTTACAGGAAATATGTATTTTATTTACATATATCTTATAGGAGATTATATATCTATCTTACAGGAGATATATATATATAATAAATATATTAATATATATATATTAGCAAGAAGGTATTAGCTCCTAATTAAATATCAAATATCAGTGCTTAACTGGTATTACATAGTTTTCCGGGATGTGTGAATAAAATTCAGTAAGGTTAAATGACACACTTATGTAAGCACTTTAAGTTGTTGGACGTATTCTCAAGAAGAAAAGAAGAGTGAACTTAGTAGAGAGCTCTGCACATGATAAAAGTATTTGGTAAATGCTTGTTAAGTGCAAAGATCTTTGAGAGTTACTGTGATGCTGGTAGCCAGTTTCCCAGGAACCTACCCTCTCTAATTAGCTACACAAAGCCTGCTCTATTCTTTCTCCTGGCAGGGGTCAGCCCTTTGGTTAGGAGGGAAAAAGGGCACACAGTAGGAAACAACTTAAGCAGAATACAGACAAGAGGAAAAAAGAAGCCAAATAAACCAAACCAAGAATCTAATTTATCTTATGCCACGCAAGTCCCCTCCAGATTTAAAAGGGCAACCGCTCCCAGGCACACAGAGTTGAGGGGAAAGGATTAACATTTGGGTGAGGTGAGACAACTGGAAGAAGCCTGGAAATACGTTTCCTGTTGTGGACTCCTGGACTCCTTAGATTCAGGTAATGTATTAAACCAACATGTCCATGTCACTATTCTTTGACTGACTTGATGAAACTAACTAAGCTGTGGGTCTAGCAATGAAGCCTAAGAATCTCTGGAAGAGGTGGGGGATGGAAACATCCTGAGGCTTCCAAAATTATATTTAACCATGTTGCAATGCGAATCAGGGTAGTTTGCCTTAGTCTTGACTAAAAACTTATCAGTAATCATCAGCCACTGTTTTCGTAAAACTGAAAGGTCATTTGCTGCTGTTATTCAGGAGGTAAAAAATAATTACTTTATCTTTCAACAGTAGATGGTACTCTCAGTAGATTGTCACAGGGAATTGCCAAGATATGGATCAGTTTAGGAGTTGGTGTCAGGGAATTAAGATGAGATACGGAGCCAAGTAACAACAGCAGCAAGTGTAAATACAGAGAAAAACATGCACAGGATATGTAGAGTAATTTGTGAAACTGGATGTACGAAGAGATGCATTATCTGATAGAATTGTATTGTCCTTACAAATTTGAACACACGCAGAACTTTAATCCAATGTTAGGTATTTTAAGTGTATAATTTTAATTCAAATTAGTTGCAGACTATCTTCTTACTATTTGTATTTTTTAGATGACAATGGTCAAATGGTATTACTATACCAGGCAGATGAAGATATAATCTTGGATAGATTATCTATTCATGTGGCTTTCACAGTAAAGAACAATGTTTAGGAAAATAACAGAATAAAGGAAGACCATGAAGAATTTAAAGTGATAAAATAATGAGATAAATAACCTGGGGTTATCAGTTGACAGCAGAATGTGGGTTTTAACCTCTGTTTTATTTTAGCTTGATATTATTATTATTAAAATGACATTATATGTACATATATATAGAGAGATATATATATATCATATATATGGAGACGTATATATCCATGTAGAATGAAACTATCCATGTGGTTTCATTCTACACTATAGTATACATATATACACTATATATACACATATATATATCCATACACTATGTATGTAGTGTGTGTATATATATAGTATATATACATATACACATAATATATATATATACACACATACTATATATATATATATATATATATATACTCTCTATATATATACATGTAGAATGAAACTACACCCCTATATGGATATATGGGTTGTCTCTTCTAGAGAAATGTTGAGTTCTAGAAGATAAAGCAAATGTATAAAACTTTATAAAAATTGGAGATTTACAGTCAAGAACCAAGTCACAGGCAATATATAGAGAGATAGTGCCTCAGAATTTTCCAGAATTCATAATTATATATATTTTCCAGAATTCACAATGTATATATTGTCTCTCTATATTGAAAACAGTTTGGAGGTTCCTCAAACCTAGAAATAGGGCTACCATGTGATCCAGCAATTCCACTGCTAGGTGTATACCCAATAGAAAGGAAAACAGTATGTCAAGGGGATATCTGCACTCCCATGTTTGTTGCAGCTGTATTCACAATAACCAAGATTTAGAGTCAATCTAAGTTTCCATCAACAGACAAATAGATAATGAGGTACCTATATATAATGGAATACCATTCAGCCATAAAAAAATGAGATCCTGTCATTTGCAACAATATGAATGGAACTGGAGGTCATTGTATTAAGTGAAATAAGTCAGGCATAGAAAGATAAATTTCTCATTCTCACTCATTTGTGTGAGCTAAATAATTAAACAACTGGACTCATGGAGATAGAGAATAGAATGGTGGTTATCAGAGGCCAAGAAGGGTGGTGGGCTGGGGGCAAGTAGAAATGATTAATGGGTACAAAAATATGGTTAACTAGAATGAATTAGATCTAGTACTTGATAGCTCAACAAAGTGAATACAGTCAATAATTCACTGTACATTGAAAAATAACTAAAAGACCATAATTGGAATGTTTATAACACAAAAAATGATAAATGCTTGAGGTGATGGATACCTCATTTACCCTGATATGATTATTAGGCATCATATGGCTCTATCAAAATATTGCATTTATCCTCTAAATATTTATACCTATGTATCCATAAAATGTTTTAAAATTAAAAAAAATAAATTTGGCTATTTTTATTTTTATTTATTTATTTATTTTTATTTGTAGATTTTATTTTAATCTTTTTTTGTGTTTTTTGTTTGTTTGTTTGTTTTTTTGTTTGTTTGTTTTTGGCAAATCCTTTTCCCTGGCTATAGTTGCAAACTGGCATTTAAAAAATTTAACCCCAAGAAACATTATTTTATTCTTGTTCTTACTTGTGGTGCCTTGTTTTCTTGAGTGTTCAATTATTAATTGTATGTTGGTAATGCACTTAGTAGAACAAAATTATTATAACAAATTTTGGCACTAAGCTAAAAATGACTTCTTTCAGATGGTTGGTAGATTCTGTTAAACACATGTTGGCACTACCAGCTGTGCTCACCCTCATCCAACTTTATGACTCTCACAACTTATATCCAAAAAATGAATTCTTAATAGATCATAGATCTAAGTATAAAATTTAAAGTTACAAAATTTATAGAAAGAAAGGCAAAGAAATACCTTTGCCTTGGATTTGGTGATAAGTTTTTAGATAAAACATCAAAAGTATAGCCCATTAAAAAACAAGAAATTGCACATATTAAAGGTTTTCTTAAGACAAGTGATGTACAAACTATGAATGGAACAAAAATAAATTACAACATTTCTGATTAAGGACTTGTTTCCTGAATACATAAAGAATCTTAAAAGTCCCGTTCAAAAATGGACAAAAGATATGTACAGATACTTCAGCAAAAATGGTAGATGGATAACAAATATGAATACAAAATAATTCTCAACATCATTTCTCCTTAAGGGGATGTAAATATGAACAACAATGATATGTTATTGCACACCATTACAATAAATAAAATCTAAAATAGACTGACACTGTGAAATGCAGGCAAGAACAGGAAACACCAAGAACTATTACCCATTACTAGTGGGCATGAAAAATTTCAGTCACTTTGGAAGGCTGGCATCTCACCACAAAGTCTGTATTTCTCCTAGGTATTTAGTCAAGTTTCCTAAAAACTTATTTTCACAAAAAAACCTGTATGTGTATATTTTTGAAAGCTTTATTTATTCATAACCACAAAAACATGAAGGTAAATATAGATATGTCTGAATACTTTGGTTAGTATACATACATGTATTTCCCGACTCTCTGTGTTGAGAGATGAATCAGATATTCCAGTAGAAAGAAAGTATACCTTTCACCCATATTTTGGTTTCTAAATACCATTCTCAAAGAAAATCAGGAATTCTTAGAGACATGGATAATTGTAGGGCTAAAGCAAGGAAAATACAACATGAATTTGGAGCATCTTGTAGTACCAGAAGTAACAGACTCCAAAAACAAAAAGATTAGTTTTATATGTCTTTAGTCTCAAGCAATGAGTATTCTGACACCGCATATTTTAGGCTTCTCTTGGCTAATGAAAGTTTTTCAAGTTGGTACCCAATGGTCAAACTAAAAAAGAAAAAAAAAGTGACTAAGTAATGTAGTATTAGGTTATAACCCATATTAATGGGTAAATATGCATGAGTCCATACTGATAGAAATGAATTATTAAACAGATAAGTAAGTGAGAAGAAACAAATCTTCTTGATAAAATAATTCCAAATCATTTATGTAGATAATCTCTATTAACAGAAGTGGATCTTAATTCCCCTTCTCCCTTGGAGTGCTGGCTGGACTTAGTGACTTGATTCCAAAAAAAAAGTGTTAAGAAAAGGGAAAATCTAGCAAACACTTCCTTATTCAGGTTTTCAGGGTTATCGTCATTAGTGGAAGTCAAGGTGATAGCACCTACTGCTGGTATTGTGTGATAATAAGGGCATGGTATATCTACAGCATGATTCCCATGAACTATAACTCCAGTCTGAACAGGGGAAACATCAGACAGACTTAAATCAAGGAACATTGTATGAAATATCTCACTACTATGCCTCAAAACTGTCAAGGTCACCAAAAATAAGTAAAGTTGGGACAATTATCACAGCCAAGGAAAGCCTAATTATACATTGCAACTAGAAGTAATTGGTATTTTAGATGGGACATTGGAACAGAAAAAAATACACTAGTGGTAGAACTAGTAAAATATGAGTGAAGCATGGAGTTTAATTAATAATAATATACCAATTTTGTTTTTGTGGGAAAACAGACTTAGTTTTTTAGAAAAATGTACCACGAAAACGTAAAATACTACAATGGGGAATTTAGGTGGGAGGTATATAGGTAATCTATATACAAGCTTCACAATTTCGTTACATCTAAAATTGTTCCAAAATAAAAAATTATTTTAATATTTTCTGCCTAATCATTCTGCCTTTTGAACCCCTAATTTCCTTTCTATATAACAATATATTTGGTGGTGTCATTGTTGGCACAAAATTTAACATAGGTCTATTTTCAGTCAATAAACCACACTTTAAAGTGTATGCTGGTACCTTCCCATGCAAATGAAACATCTCCGGAATGGATAAAAGACAATGGAAAATAAACAGAATTAAATTAAAAGGCAATTTCTAGTCCTCAATAACTAGTTATCTCAGTGTCTTAGATTCTGTAGCCCTGAAATTCACATTGGAAAACACATGTATCTGAAACACAGATGAAATGAATTTAGCATTAATAAATGCAATATAGTATATAGCCTGATTAAATTATAGATGCTGTACATCAAAGATTTTGGAACTGTAAGTGTAAAGCAATTTCAATTAAATGTAAAAATTATTTTGATTTTTGAGGAAAGGAAAAATACTAAAGTCTTAGCATTAGAAATACCCTTAGCAATATTTGAAATACCATATTTCTATGAAAAAAATTATTTTTAAATATAATATTGATCAATAACAGATATTTTATTTTGTTTTATTTTTGCTAGATAATAAACCTATTGAATAGAGACATTTATTCATGAGGCAATAATTTATCGACAGTCCTTTATATGCCATTCACTGTTATAGCCAATGAATAAATTTTCTATATCCAATATTATTCCAATACTTGACAAAATACATCTTAGAATTTTTTCTTAAGTATTTACTACAATTATGATGGGAATACCAAAGAGTTAGAGCTAATTAGTGAAGAGTATATTCTAATGGGTCCTATTTTACCATATGACCTAAGGGATCTGACAGTAGATAGATCAAAATGGATAGTTCAGATAATATAATAATTTAATCATCCATGATCCAGAGCTCAGTCTTCATAGGACACACTTCCTAAAAGTTCCTAGTTCTTTGCTGCAAGAGTCTGAACCTTCCACCAACGTCTTAGGAATCTTCAATGTGACTCTTCTATTAAAGACTGCAAAAAAACTGATCACAGATTTATTATATTCACCTGTAGCTCCATTTAGTTTCTCAGGTCGGAGTTGATTTATTTCCATTGAAATATTGATTAACATAAATACCACCTGTGATTTTGGCTGCCCTTGACCACAATCCTTGTAGAATAAGGTTCCCTAGTTGCCATGATGACTTTGATGACCTTTAAACCTGGTTCCTCCGCTCTAGATTTCTATAACCCCTTTTGCTGTATTGACACGAGACACACCGTTTTTAAGAGAGCATCTCCTACCATTAACTCAGGTCTGCAGAGGAGAGCTAGCATAGAGTTACTCAGCCATGCACATGCCCCCATCACCAAATTGATAGCAGGAAAGAGATCTTGATGCAGACCCCAAGAGAGGGTTCTTGAATCCTGCACAGCAAAGAATTCAACACAACTTGTATGGTGAGAAGAGATAATTTATTGAAACTTTCTCCATTACACAGTAGAGCATTCTCAGAAAGAAAGCAGAAGACCACACTGTCTTTGTTTTTCCTGTTTTTTTTTTTTTTAAGTATATATATATATAGGGGTCTTGTCTTTGTAAAGAGTAAACTAACTGCAGGTGAGCTAACAGCATGAAAAAGTGTATTATTCTATTGATTTAAAGAAAACTGCCCTTGACATTTTAGTGTATAAGTAAATCAAAGGACAACTATAATTATCTTGAAAGCATATATTTTTATGTATACTGAGACATCTGTACTTTCTGTTATTGTAGGAGTTTGTGCTTGCAAGCATCACCTAGATGCTTTCTTAGCTGTAAACATCTTAGGACCGTGGGTTGTGACTGGCAAGTATGTGCCTTGCTAGCTTTAAGATGGAGTTGATTTAAAATTGGTGTCACTCTGGCTCTCTTAGGCTCCTACTTCCCTAATATCCTCCCCTCTACTTATGAGCGAGCCCTTAATCTTAAGGGGAGATACAGGGTAAAAATTGTTCTTCTGTAACTTCTTTCTGCAGAAAGTGGACGATGATCTTTGGGTCACGATTCTCTTATAAGGGTTTGCAGTTAGCCTCTAGGGAGCCAAGGAAAGTCCTTGTTATCATGCTTTCCTGATGATTCTAAGGACATAGGCCTTGACTGGTATTGGAGGAATAAAAAATATCTGGATGCCGGATCTAAGGGGTATAAAGGCAGGATGTCTCTATTTCCTGGGTCAGAAGATAGGATGAGTTGGAAGCCTTGTGCCACCATCATCTTTATGTGGAATTGTAATCTAGAAGACGCAAACTTTCCTAAGAGGTTAAACAAGCAAGGGCCAAAGATTAGTAATAACAAGATAGTTATCAAAGTCCCTAGATAGGGCAAAATCTAAGTGAGAATCAAGGGAGTGCTTTTAATGGTCAACCAGTACAGTTGGGGTGGGTACCTTGGTAATATTTATGCAACCAGACAGCTTGTTAATATATTTTCTGTATATATTCTTCTATTTGACCTGGGGTGTTTATATAAGTGCCGGAGGTTTTATTGATTTTGGGGCGTACTCTCTTTTTTAAATCAGGAGCGAATCTAGTGCTAATCTATTGCCCGTTGATCTACCTGCAAAGAAATAAAGGGAAAGTTTTAACTTACCTGAAGCATCCCCCATTTTACCATTTTATGAGACAGTATGTAGAATGAAGAAGTAAAGTTTTGAAGAGTTGCTTTATGATAGACAAATTGTCCCCATGGGGACGATAAGCCAATGCCAACCTCAACCCTAGCCAATATAAGGCCAATTGTACTCTTAGCTCTCAGGTGAGTGTTGTTATATAATTGTATGTTAGAGAGATTTGCTTGTCCTACCGTACATTGACTGCTGAAGCAAACATTATTAACACACTGATAACCATGAGTTTTATGATCCCAAATAAGATACAAGTTATTTATAGGTTGACTGAATGAGTGACCATATAACCATAAGTATCTGTTGGGGATGCAAACCTGTATGAGAAGGGAGTTGTTAAGAAGACTGAGTACCTGCAGGGGAGACTAGGGATGTTACCTATCTGTTTATTTGAAAACAATAGCTTTAGGTCTTCTAGGGATTCACAAGTGTGGATTGTGATGTCTTCTTTCAGTGCCTGCAGGAATTCATAAGAAATAGATTTAATCTTGGAAAGATGTACCCAGCTAATGATTCCCTGATGTTTAACAGCAGTGGGGGTACTTAACAATACCTGATAGGGGCCCTTCCATTTTGGTTGTAATTGACCTCTTCAGGGGATCCTTCTTTCTAAGTTTCTAATGAAAGTCTCCTGTTTGAACAGAGGAGCTATGAATATTTTGGAGGTAGTCCTGACACATGCATATTGAAAAAACATGCATGTAACATATAACTCTGTTTACATTGGAGTAGAGAGTTAACCTTTGCCTGGCATGGTCTTAGATCCTGTTTATGATTTTTTAGCTTATTGCCATAAAGGGTCTGTTCTGTCTGTCTTATGATCACTATTTTAAAGTTAATGCTGGTCATTTGTGCCTGAATTCCAAGGGGGGAAATGTATAGTGAGGCGTGTCTGACCCCCTGTTTCCCCTCATGGCCTGAAATAGTTTTTCAGTTTTTTTGTTTTTGTTTTTGTTTTCATTTGGCCAAGAGTGGGTGTCTATTGTGTTGAGAGAGTGGCTTAGGATTTTATTTATTTTTATATTCTCCTTTTTTTGTCAAGGTATGACAGAGGCAGTATTGATAGCCAAGCTTTCATTTTGTCCCATATGGATGCCAGGGGGGTGTGCTACTGGCCCCAGGTACATTATGTCCCTCAATGCTCCATTATGTCCCTCCATGGTCCACCATGTCCTTATGGCCAAGGGATTCAAGTCAAAAGACTCATATCCAGTTAATTCTTCTAGGCCAGATGGTAATGGAGGAATTAGGCAGGCACTCATTAAACTTAAACCCTTTTAAGACACATAAAAGCCAAAAATCAAAGGCCAAGAGGCAAGGTTACAAAATTGACTTATCAATACATTCTATGCATTGAGCTATTGTATTCTTGGCTTGTAGTAACTAGCTATGTAAAACATACACATTTTCTTCAGCTGTTTAGGCATCTGTGTGCCCATCCTTGATTTGGAGAGTCTGAACTAATTTTATTCTCCAAAACCAACCCTTACAATCTCATGTGATAGTCCCTGAGCTGGAGGGGATGAATATTTAAATTTCTGGAGGGAAAAGTAAGCATAAGGAATTAACAATGTTTTCAACAAAAGATCATAATCTCTGCCTGGTTCTGCGAATGAAAGAAAGGGAAGCCCATTGGTAGCCAAACATTTATTTAGTATTAAGGCAGATAATAAATTGTATATTTCAGAAAAAGGCAAAATTATTAAATGAATCTTATTTGTTTTTAATACAGGCCTGATCCTGTGTCTCATGAAAGCAGTTTACTTTGATTTTCATCTTTGCCCAGGTCTAAAGACAAGGCTTTGGTCAATTTGAGTTTGGTGTTACATATTGGCAGGAGTCAGTGCTTTATTTAGATGAGATTTGTGTACGCTGGAGTCAAAGCCCTGTAACGTAACAGCATAAGGATTAGTTAATATCACTTGATAAGAACCTTTATTAAGGGTCTACAGTGAGCTCTTTAACTGACTTTCTTCCAGTATATGTAATTATCACGCTGAAGATAGTGATACTGGAGTTCATAGTCTGACTAGAAGGTGTAAAAATAGTCTACAACTCTGTAGTGATTATTTTTTATAGCTTTAATATGCACCAGCAGTAAGACTGTGAGAGACTTCATTTATGATTTTTATCTTAATGACATTTGTTAAAGCTGTTAAAAAGCTCAAAATATTTGATCAAAATAGAATCAAGCTCATTGTAAAACCATAGCTACTCATTTAACCAAAGTGATAATTAAAAAGACTTTAAAGGCAATGCAAAAGGCTACATGGATATAAAAACCTTAACTGTTTTAAATCTTAGTTTTTAGCAACTAAAAACCTCATAAAGACAGTATAGTAATTTTAGAATCTTGTTTCTTAAGCCAGTTATCAAAAAAGGGAAAAAAAAATCTGTCCACTATGTGACTGTTTCTCCTTATGAGATGCCCATTTAGATGACCCGGAAGTCAAACCAGATGAAAAAAAGTGCTTGAATTTAATCCAACACAGGAAGAGTGTATTCAAGTTTATGAATATAGCAGAGGGATACATGACTCAGACAAAGCTTAAGTTTCCTGATTACACTGAAAATTTAGACATATCAAGAAAAGCCAAGAATATACAACTAAGTTATGCTAGAGGAAAACATTGCTTTCTAGATCTCCGAGATAAAACATTCTAGCATCAAGGCATAACAACAGTTAGAACTGGAGGAAAGAAGAAAAGTTACAGGAGTTGACAAAACTTTATCATGACTTACCAAGATCATCTGTGGCATGCTTTGACTTTCTGACTTGTCCTAAAGGTCTCTCTTCTAAATAAACAGTCATTTTATTTTTAGGACACAAATTTACCTACAAAATCCTTTTTCATATGAAATTATTCTCTTTTCTTTATAACCTTTCTTAACAAAAATGCATCTCTATATCCTTCATAACTTTCTTCACACCTCTCTCTCCTTGACTCACTGGTTCCTTTCTATATTGATTCATAAATAACCATTTTAAAGCCCATAATTCATTTGTTCGTTGTATTTGTTGTTGTTTTTATTTTAGGTTCAAGGGTAAATGTACAGGTTTGTTATATAGGTAAATTGTAAGTCATAGAGGTTTGTTGTACAGATTATTTCATCACCCAAGAAATAAGCATAATAACTAAAAGGCGGTTTTTGATCCTCATCATCCTTCCACCCTCCAACCTCAAGTAGGCCTCAGTGTCTGTTGTTCCCTTCTTTGTGTCCATATGTAGTCAAAGTTTAGCTCTCACTTGTAAGTGAGAACATGTGGTATTTTATTTTCTTTTCCTGTATTAGTTCACTTAGGATAATGCCCTCCAGTTCCCTCTATGTCGCTGCAAAGGACATGATCTCTTTCTTTTTTCATGGCTGTATAGTATTTCATGATATATATGTACCACATTTTCTTTATCCAGTCTACCATTGATGGGAATTTTGTTTGGCTCCGTTTTTCTGGTCTTGAGAATAGTGCAGTGATTAACATACACATGCATGTATCTTTATGGCAGAATGATTTATATTAATTCAGGTATATACCCAATAAAGGGATTGCAGGTTTGAATGGAAATTCTGTTTTGAGTTCTTTGAGAAATCACCAAACTGCTTTCCATAAGGGCTGAAATAATTTACAGTCCTACCAGCAGTGTACAAATATTCCTTTTTCTCTATGACTTCATCATCATGTTATTTTTTGGCAAGTCCATAATTTGAATTGACTTTTAGAGAACTTCTGAATTAGACAAAATTATTCTTTTTTCAATAAGACTAACTCCAGGGAGGCTTCTAGCTTCCACTGCCTCCCAGAGAGATGCTGAATTAAACAAAATGAAGAAGGAAAATTCCTTCTAATCAAGATTAGAAGGAAAATGATAGGTGTAAACTTCATGGCATGCAAGTGTAGGGAGATGTGCATCATTGATGAGGCACAGACAGCAAATATACAGCCGACAAAGGGGACTGGGGGATCAAGAAGCAGTAGGTGCTGGAAAATATCCCTCTGAGCCTCAAACACTTTATCCACCTCTGTATGGGGCTCCAAACCCCCAGTCCTATGGAAATATAAAGGAACATTGGCATTCCATAATTCCTGGGGCTCAGAAGGCTAAGTATCTTGCAAAAAAAAGGGGTACAACAAAGGAAAGAGACAAGAAAAGACACTCACCCGCTCCTGAATCCAAAAACTTAGGAAGCAATAAATCCTGAACTGTTTGTCAGATGTTAACATTTTATACATAACACAATTCCAGAATTTCAGAACATGTTTTTCCATAGCATAAACTTTTCTTAATTGACAATGACCCCGACACACAACAAGTCATACAAAGAAAGCTGTGGACCAAAATTTTGGGTAAATTAGACTTTATTAAAGTTTGATTTTTAAAAAAGCCTGTTCCAAAAAACCAAACACTGCATGTTCTCACTCATAGGTGGGAATTAAACAATGAGAACACTTGCACACAGAAAGGGGAACATCATACACGGGGCCTGTAGAGGGGTGGGGTGGGGGGAGGGATAGCATTAGGAGATATACCTAATGTAAATGACAAGTTAATGGCTGCAGCATATCAACATGGCACATGTATACATATGTAACAAACCTGCACATTGTACACATGTACCCTAGAACTTAAAGTATTTAAAAAAACAAAAAACAAAAACAAAAAATTAGCCAGGCATGGTGGTGCACACCTGTAATCCCAGCTACTCAGGAGGCTGAGGCAGGAGAATCATTTGAACTCGGGAGGCGGAGGTTGCAGTGAGCCAAGATTGCACCACTGCACTCCAGCCTGGGCGACAGTGCGAGACTCCATCTCAAAAAAAGAAAAAAGAAAGAAAGAAAGAAAGAGAACATATATTACTATTCATTAAGTGGAAGTAGAGCATCAAAGGTCTTCATCCTTGTCCTCTTCTTGTTGAGTAGGCTGAGGAGGATGATGATGAGGAGGAGAGGTTAGACTTGCTTTCTCAGAGGTGGCAGAGGCAAAAGAAAATCTACATATAAGTGGACTTGCACAGTTGAAACCTGTTTTGTTCAAGGATCAACTGTGTTTATTTTTTTTTGGTAACTATTATAAATGGGATGGTTTCATTGATTTCTTTTTTTTAGATAGCTTGTTGTTAGTGTATATAGTGTATAAAACTACTGTTTTTTTGAGGGGAAAAAAAAAAAGCCTGTTGCACTGGGCATGGTCACTCACACCTGTAATCCCATCACTTTGGGAGGCCAAGATAGGTGGATCACTTGAAGTCAGGAGTTTGAGACCAGCCTGCCCAACATGGCAAAACCCTGTTTCTACTAAAAACACAGAAATTAGCTGGTCATGGTCGCATGCGCCTGTAGTTCCAGCTACTCGGGAGTCTGAGGCAGGAGAATTGCTTGAACCCGGGAGGCACAAGCTGCAGTAAGCTGAGACCACATCATGCACTCCAGCCTGGGTGACAGAGTGAGACTCTGTCTAAAAAAAAAAAAAAAGACTTTTTCCCACCTTTTTCCCCTTCACTTTCAAATGAGTTTCTATTTTTTTAACCTCTCTATTATTTTATTTTATTGTTTTCTAAAATACAGGAATATTGTTTTACAAAAGATTCAAACAATGCACACATTAGCAAATAAAGTAAATGGTGAAAGTCCCCTTGGTTCCAAAGCTATCCCTTTCATTCTCACTTCCTTCCAGAGGGACATCACTCTTAACAGTTTGATGTGTACTCTTTGGGGATTTTGCCCATGCATTTACAGGTATATGTACATAAATGAAAACAGATACAAAGCTTTATTTATTTATTCGAGACAGAGTCTGGCTCTGTTGCCTAGTCTGGAGTACAGTAGCGTGATCATGGCTTACTGCAGCAAGTAAATGTGGGAGAAATGCCAAAATTACATTTACATTTTAGCCAGAATTGGCTGAACTGTGCTAGAAAAACAAAATCTCCAAGTAATCTTGAATTAGTAATATTATAAACAGTGAGTCTTATCTCAACACCAGTAGCCTAATAATAGTAGATTCCAAGCAGGCAGAAAAGAAAAGAGAGAAATAGAGAGATTTAGAAGACTCTATTTAAATTTAGACTTGCAGGACAAAAATAGCCACCAGAATGCCAACAGGCTGAAACTTCAGACAAGGAAATGGGACTCTGGGTTTCCAAGCTGGCCAAATGGATCAAGATTCATGCACATTTTAAAGTGGGGTGTAAAAGTGTCTGAGCCCTCCAATGGTTAAGATATAACAAGACCAAATCTTGCAAGTCCCCAGGTTTCCCGTGCTATCCTGCCACATGACAAAGAAAAGCAACTGAAAAGGCAATAGTCAGAAAGCGAGCATTGAAAGTTAATGTAGTAAACCTCCACGCTAGCCATAAGGACCATAGTAAGGCTTCAGTAAAGCAAAGGCAACAAACTGGAAAATGACAAGAACTATAGCTTTCCCATATCCAGCAAAGGAGACAGGGTGGATTAACCCAAAGCATATACTGGAAATCGTCTTCCAAAGCTGCTTCTATTTTTATTAAACACCAGGGACTCTACCCTTGTTGGGACAGGACTCTAACCTGAATCTCCTACCCCAGGGACTCTAATACCATGGCCTGGAACTCTAACTCAAATCTTAGGCAGGCGTCTTTGCCCTGTAATATACCCAAGGGACTCTAACCCTATTGGGCCGTGACTCTAGCCCAAATATTATACCCCAGGGACTCTTACCTTGTTGGGCCAGAACTCTAATCCAAATCTCTTATCCCAGGAATTCCACTGGGCCTTGGTAATATTAATCTTGATAGGATGCTAGGGTAGACCCCAGTTAATAGTGAATTGGTGCTGCCTAGACTGGATTTCCTTGGCATAGGGTCTCATTCTAAGGTACCTTTGTTTTGGTCACCAGAAGATCAGAAAAGGGATCTGATCCAGACCCCAAAAAAGGGTTCCTGGATCTCAGGTAGGAAAGAACTCAAGGTAAGTCACAGAGTACAGTGAGAAGAGATAGTTTATTGAAAGCTACTTCATTACAGAGTATGGCATCCCCAGAAGAAAACAGAGCAATACATCATCTTTTTTTTTTTAAAGTTTTTCTTATATAGGTGTCTTGTCTATGTAAAGATTAAACTAAGCTGTGCCTACGTGCAGGTGGGCTGACAGCATGACAAAATGTATTATTCTACTTATTTAAAGAAAGCTATCTTTGACATTTCAGTGTGTAAGTACATCAAAGCATAACTATAATTATCTTGAAAGCATATATTGTTATGGGTAATGGGACATCTGGACTTTCTGTTGTTGTGGGAGTGTGTCCTTGTAGGCATTACCAAACTTCTTCCTTAGCTGCAAACATCTTACAACCAGAGGCCATGACTGACAAGGAATGTGCCTTGCTAGTTTTAAGATGGAGTCGATTTCAAATTGGTGTCACTCTGGCTGTCCTAGAGTCCTGCTTCCCTAACAAATGTATTCTTTATTTCACTGAAAGGAGTGCCCTCTAGGCCACATAGGAAACCAGAGTAACCTAATAAGATTCTGTTTTTTTTTTTTTTTTTTTTTAATAAATACTCCTTTCTGATCATCTCTCTGATCCTTTTTTGATATTCTTTTTAAAACACTGCCAAAATAATTCTGGCATTTCTCCCTCATTTACCGTAGATCATCATTATTTCCACGTTTCAAGGAACCATCCCAGCAGTATATTCAGCTAGCTCCTGATGCCCTTGCTGAGATGACAGAACTTAACTCATGGAGAAATATCCCATAAAATAAAACTCTCCATAACCCAGCATTACATGCTGCTGTTCTGTTCTGTGCATTT
This sequence comes from Pongo pygmaeus, assembly GCF_028885625.2. Lineage (NCBI taxonomy): Eukaryota > Metazoa > Chordata > Mammalia > Primates > Hominidae > Pongo > Pongo pygmaeus. The sequence continues at coordinate 26,039,516 of NC_072377.2, forward strand.
TTCTCATCCTCCTGTACAATAGCTTTATGTTCTAAATATCAGTGGTCACTCCCATGTTCCTGGTTCCTACAGAAACGTAATAGTCGGATGTAAAACTCATTTTTTAATGAAGATTTTAATTTATAGCAGAGACATTTCTTTCCATTCGGATTTTATTTAACCCTGATAGTTAATGGCCTAGAAACAAAAGAGCGAGTGATTGAAGACTACGATGTGAGCAAACATTAGGTAGCTAACAATAATCCTCTGTTGAAAATTATGTGTGCTTTCTAGGTGGCTCTACCCCAAGAGGCAGGAGCCTGATTGCTTTCAGCAAATAAATGTCAGGTAAATCCATGGAGTCGTTGTTCTCAATACCGCCAACCAAATTTCCCTACCCCAAATCTTAGGGTCTCATTCTTTCCCTATGAGGGTCCTGAATTTAGAACAGGAGCATTGCCTAGGCTGTGAAATTGATCTCAATGATAACATTTGGATCTTGAACCTGACTTTCAGGACAAGCTGTGCTACATCTGCAGAAGAATAGGATCTACTTTATAGGACGCTTTTTCATGGGTTCCAGGCAATAGAGAGCTGCTCCTGTCTACAGGTTTAGCCTTTTGGGCTTTTACAGTGTCTTGAATTGTTAGTTGATTGCCCTGTGCCATAATATTTATAATTTCCATTTCCCTCAGATCTTTTATATTTTTGAGACATAATAAGCAAATACTTTCCCTTCTTCTTATATGGTATCACAGTCTATCCAGTGAGAATTCCAGAAACCAACAATGCCTTGGTATACCAGAGGTTATTTTAAGACTGCTGACCAGTAAGAGAATTCTGTTTTTTTGTGTGTTTTTTTTTATTGTTTTTTTTTTTTTATTTTGAGATGGAATCTCGTTCCGTCACACAGGCTGGAGTGCAGTGGCACCATCTCGGCTCACTGCAACCTCCGCCTCCCAGGTTCAAGCAATTCTCCTTTCTCAACCTCCCAAGTAGCTGGGATTTACAGGCACACACTGCCACGCCTGGCTAATTTTTCTATTTTTAGTAGAGACAGGGTTTCACTTTGTTGGTCAGGCTGGTCTCGAACTCCTGACCTCAGGCAATCCACCCGCCTTGCCCTCCCAAAGTGCTGGGATTACAGGCATGAGCTACCGCGCCCAGCCTGACCAGTAATGGAATTCTTACCGCTATCTGATGAAATTTCTGAATCGCTTGCCAAGATTCTGCTTTGTAAGGTCACTTATAGTAGCAATGCACTAGTTTGAGTTTATTAAAAGCAGACTATAAGTCAAAGGTTACATTGCAAGTGGTTTATGTTGAAGTTTATTCCAAGTAATACCAGGAGAAAGTGGGGAGTGAGAGAGAAAATGGTAGAAAATTAATATTGGTAATTTTATTACAGGGTTCTCATGGTTAACACCGGAGCACCTGCCTTTCAAGACTTTCTGAAATACTGTGTTAAAATACTGTGCTTATAGAAACCCGGTAAAGAGGGAGTATTTATTCATCATCCCCCATTCCAAACTGATTGAGGGTCAATTCTAGGGTCAATCTCTCTGGTATTTTAACTGTTATTAAGAACATTTACCAGCCGGGCACGGTGGCTCATGCCTGTAATACTAGCACTTTGGGAGGCTGAGGTGGGTGGATCACGAGGTCAGGAGATCGAGACCATCCTGGCTAACACGGTGAAACCCCGTCTCTACTAAAAATACAAAAAAATCAGCTGGGCGTGGTGGCAGGTGCCTGTAGTCCCAGCTACTTGGGAGGCTGAGGCAGGGGAATAGCATGAACCTGGGGGACAGAGCTTGCAGTGAGCCGAGACTGCGCCACTGTACTCCAGCCTGGGCGGTAGAGCAAGACTCTGCCAAAAAAAAAAAAAAAAAAAAGAATATTTACCTCAGAAAGCAGCTGAATATTTAATAAGGCATGTTTTCAGCTGTGCATAGAGCCTCATGTGTGTAATACCAACACTTTGCAGGGCAAAGGCAGGAGGATCACTTGAATACAGAAATTCAAGACCAGCCTGGGCAACATAGTGAGACCCCATTTCTACAAAAAGTTTCAAAAAAGATTGGCATGGTGGTGCCCACCTGTAGTTTCAGCTACTTGTGAGGCTGAGACAGGAGGATTACTGGAGACTGGAATTGGAGGCTGCAGTGGACTATGATTGCATCATTACACTCTGTCTCTAAAAATATAAGTAAAAATATGGCATGTTTGCACATTACTTAGCATACTACCTGACATTTATCTTTCAATAATAATATTTTTTACTATTAAACTTACCTTCAAAGATCAGATATTTAATAATGATCAGTGTTTCTTTATTTTATTTCCAACTTTTATCTTAAGTTCAGGGGTACATGTGCAGGATGTGCAGGGTTGTTAGATAGGTGAACGTGTGCCATGGTGGTTTGTTGCAAGGACCTTCGCATTACCCAGGTATTAAGCCCAGCATCCACCAGCTATTCTTCCACAATCAGTGTTTCAATGAAAGCACATGTATACACCACTTTGCTCTCTAAACTACATTCCATTGCACAGCAGCAGAGAACTAATTCATTGGTGCTGATTTGTATTGCAAAGAACATTATCAGTGACTATTTTGGAATTGGAGTTAATCTCTCAATTTTAGACATTTAAAAGGTACTTGCTATAACAAGATCTTTTAAAATGTAGTGTAGGTTTCAGAAAAAAGAAAAGTACAGTGTCTTTGAATCTTAAACAAATGACCTTTGTTTAACATCTTGTCTAAGGTTTTCTGCCTCTGGGTATTATGACCCATTGAGAACAAGATTGTCTTTTCTTTTAATGTATACAGATGTTAGAGAAAAGCATTTTTTTTTTTACAGTTTGTCTAAGTTAACCTTCTTCTTTTTAAAGCTACAGCCCACGAACACTTTAAACCTAATCTTTTTTGACCCTCAATTTTTTTGACCCTCAATTTTTTCTCAGAAGAGTCAAAAAAGAATCACATCCTCCAATGTGAAAGCCAGCATTTCTAACCCATCTTTTATCAATTGTGAATTGCATGTTAGTCTGTGTATGTTTACCTTTTTTTCAGGTGGTAAAGAGGGAAGGAGGGCTAATGTGAAGATTTAATAAGCGAAGGTAAAATAGAAAAAATAATAAAAAATAAGTAAATATTTGAAGAGACTCCAAAAATCCCAACATCTTTTTGTTTTATGAGTGAAGAGATGAGAAAAAAATGTTTAAGAGCATATGTAACAAAAATTTCTTTGTAATGTACATTTTAGTTTTTATTATGCGTTCATTCTGATTACTTTACAATATTTAAATATAAAACCTTAGAAACTGAAATAATTTTATACATAGGAAATTTAGAATAATATTAATAAAATGGAACAATGTATCTATATTGAGCCAGATAATTCTGAAATCAGTATTTATTATGTTGTATCAGTTTACAATTTTGAGGGGGAGATTACCACTTCAGTTTTCAGATTTTACATATTCATGCTGATTTGGAAAAAAAATCCTTAAAGATTTAAAGAAATAAATTTTGTGGGATAAAAATATGAATGAGCTGAATTACTAATGAAACATTTCTGTTGTGTTCTATTCCTGTCTTTTGAAATGTTTGTGTTAGTATGCCTGTTCTTCTGATGTTCCATCTTGATAATGTCTGCAAAGTACAATATGAAAAATAAATGAAAGCAAATGTATCTTTTACTTGTGTGTGTGTGTTCTCTTCTATTATAACGAGGTGAATCTAAAGCAAGATGAAAAGGTATTATAATGCTGCGTGGCAGAATGTGACACAAGAGTTCCCTCAAGTGTGTAATACAGCCTACAGGGAGACCAAATGCATTAGGATGAATTTATCTTGACAAAGGAGTCATTCTTTCTAGTGTTTAGAAGAAGAATTCTGCCATGACCCATATAACAAATTACTGTTGTCTGACCTCATTGAAACAAGAATGTAGTAAAGTAGGTCCAGTGGAGCTGATGTAGTAGAGGCACTTCCACCACAACAACACTTCTGCAGGATGCAACGATAGCCCCCCTTGTTTCCTATGCCACTAAAACACTCGATAAAGAGTCTTACACCTTGATCCCAGAGCTCCTTTATTAAGAGACAGAAAAAGGAAATGCTTTGTTACCACAGAGAGTGGCATGTTATTTTCTGAAGAGTTAAGATTACTAAACGAAAGAAAGAATTCATACAACCTGGAAGAAAGCCTTCTGTTGTGTTGTAGTACATCCAGCCAGCAGCTTGCATTAAAGAGGGGATTTTTTTCCCATTATTTCACATTCTGTTACCCTTCCTACCTTGTAGAGCTCAGACACTAGTTGCTAAAAGTCCTCGCCTCTTCAATCATCTCACTTGCACTGAACATATACATTTTATTCAAAGCACATATTATATACTTTTTAAATGAAAAGATAACAAATATAGTTTGTTTTATAATGTATTGCTGTTTCTTATGGATAATATTTGCCTTAAAACAGCAGGTTTTTCTTGCAATGTTCTTATCTTCCATGGATCCATTTCCTATTAACATTTTTATGGAATTATTAAATAAACATTTTCATGTGATTGATTATCCTGGAGCAGGGATGTTAGAAATGACTTTTCAAACATATCTAGACTTGAAACAATTTAGTTGTAAAGATTCATTTAAAATATAATACTATTTTAAAAATGTTATTCAAACTAAATAAACTTCATCCTGAGACACTGTAAAGTAATTTTTCCAAAATAAAAATGTAAGAACTTTTAGTGCTCAGTAAGTACTTCTTGTCACTATTGCTGAGCAGGCAGTTCTATAGTCACTTAGAATAACTAAAGTAATATTTGGTCATTTTTCTAATAGCCAATAAAGTAGTGAATCTTACACACCACCAGACAGCTTAAAAACTAAGCCCATTAATTGTTGCTCTTAATATTCCATTTAATACTTTACTGCTAAATGCAGTCAGGAGAAAAGCAGTGGATTGTAATTTTTATTTTGACATATACTTTCTGGATTTAATTCTTACCAAATTGATTTTGCAGGAAAGTTGTTTCAGGCATCTTTGTCCAGAATGCCTTAAATTAATAACAATGTTGGGAAAAAATGCAGCATTCATGACAGCGTTTCAAGACTAAAACTCTGATATCTAAGTGCTCTTTCTCACCATAATAACATCTTTAATGAAAGGGTTGAATGTATCACAGTTTGTTTTTACTAGTGATATTTGATAGGCCAAGAGATTTAAAAGTCATATTTGTATAACTAAATTATTTTCAAAAAAATTTCCATTTATATGTAGATTTGGGAGTTACACACACATATTTATGTATTTGGGGTGTATATGTATGTATATATATTTGGAATATGTGTTATACATGCACACACACACATATATATGTAATGTATAATCTCCTAAAGATCAACTCACCCCATCCACTTATGAATTTGCTGTGCATTGTGGGCTGACAAAACGTAATTTGGAATGTGAGAACAATGCAAAAAAAAACATAATTTGCGATGGGTAGCATCCTCAGTCATCCTAGAGAAACATACCTGTTAGGAAAAAATTTGTTCTGCAAAAATTCACATGTAAAAGAGCAAACTCTAATGGGACCATATTGGGAGATAACTTTTAAAGAGGTGATTAAGATTAAATGAAGTGATAAGGGTGGTGCCTTTGTCCAAAATATGTTTCCTTAGAAGAAAAGGGGGAGACACAAGAAATGTGCATGAAAAGACCACGTGAGAACATAGTGAAAAGCAGCCATCTGCAAACCAAGGAGAGGAGCGTCAGGAGAAACCAACCCTGCAGGCACATTGATCTTATACTTCTGGCCTCCACAACTGGGAGAATATTAATTTCTATTGTTTAAGCCACATAGTCTGCGTTTTTTTGTTACAGCAGCCTTAGCAAACTAATATAATACCAAGCCAAGCTGGAAAACTAGATATCTTTTATGAAGATAGTTTTTGATTTACCAAAATGTATGTATTTCAAAACACATTTTATTCAAACTCTCTCTGATTGTGCTATTTAGAACTTCTCTTATAGTTCTTCTATATCACTATGCAAGACATATTTACCTTACATAATTTCCGGGGTATTTTAATCATGCGTATGTTAGGTTAGAAAATAATAAAAAGCATTGACATTTAGTAAAATGTTAGAAAAAATGCTTCTGTCACATTGTGTCTCTTAAAACACGTGCTATTACTTGCTATTTTCTTGACTTAGCCTTTTATTTTTAAAAAAGTGTATATATGAATAGCATTGGCCTGTCTATTCACAACCTTCCTACTTGATTTTCTTCATTCCCCTTAAACCAAGCAAATCAGGGAAGAGCTGAGTCACAATAATTTAAGCTTCACAAGAAAATTGCACGTTGTTGTTGCTGTAAGTGTTTGGGGTAGGAATAGGCATGTAAGAAGTTCTGACCAACACTGCACAAATTAAAGTCTGGTGACATTTCTTAAGAAAGGTTTATTAGAATAGCAAAGAAGAAAAAAAGCATGAGGGAAAGTCATTCTTTCCCCTGACACTTGCAAAGTCATTCTTTCCCCTGACACTTGCAGTCTTTGGATAAGAACACAAATAATGAAACTGTGACAGCCACTTGTGAATATGAGTAGACAAATCTGAGTATGAATGCCTATGTACTACTAGGGGACAGATAAAATATGGGAAGAGCCTGGCCCTAGATGGCATCAGTGTGTTGCTGAAATGACCAACTATGGTGCTTCCTAACTTCTGGATTCTACATGACATAAATATTTTATATATATATATAGATAGATAGATACACACATATAATATATACGTGTATATACACACACACACACACACACATATATACACACACATATATACATACACACAATCCTGAGTTTTAAGGGATTTTTACTTTTTTCTATCATTTACAACCAACATAGCCTATTATAATAGCTCAATATATTCAAAATGTACTGTTCAAAAGTACAGGCTGTTTTTTGTATACATTAAATTAATTAATCAACCCAAATGCCTATGAAGCATAAAATATTCTAATCTCTATTACATAAGTAAGAAATATTAAAGCTAAGATTTAGAAAATTAGGAAATATGACAAAGTAAAAACATAATGTTAACTCAAGTGGCTCTGACGATGGAGCGCCACATTTAAGTTTGTTTTATTAAATGCAATTTCTATGTTTCCTTCATTAATTGGATATTGCCAGATAAGGGATAAGTTTGGTTTCTATATTTATCACCTAATGATTAGAAATAATTACATAATCACTTTTTTTTCCAACTTGACATTTTATTGATAATTTATTACATGTAAACTTTGTGGACAATGACTAAAACCTGCCCTCACAGCATGCAGTATTTTAAACTGAAATGAATGGACAAAATATAAAATTATATAAGTTACTGTAGAAATTTTCCAGTTACATGCAAAATATTACATGTGCCCAGAGGGGGAAAATGATCTCCAACTTTGATTGGTAAAGAAGCTAGGTAGTGGTGGAAATATTTGATGTCAGTATTGAAGGAATGTTTAAACTTCCAAAATGTAAATTAGAATGTCACCTTTCAGGCAAGATGGAGTAACAGGGGCCAGATGTACCTTTTCAGCAGAAACAACTAAAAATGTATGAGACAACAGTACTCAAAATATTAAATATAAGGCGATAAAGACAGGTATCCCTGAAAGACAGAAAACAGTTGAAGGGAGCTTAAGAAATACCCTCAGCTTACTGACTGGAGAAATTTTCTAGGATGCAGAGCAAGGAATCAAAGCCAGACAAAGCCCAGAAATCTCCCTAAGATGATGAGATGGAGCTCCATTGAAGCCAAGGTAACTAAATGGGATAGAATGGAAGAAATAGGTTCACAGATAAAAAAAAACTTTACATATCTCCAAATATATTATGACTATTCCTTAAGTATTTAGATGACTGCTAATCAGTACATGTATTTAAGGAAACTCTCTAAGGCAGAGAAAAAAGCAAACTAAAATAACTGTGGAAAACAGTCCTCCAAACTCACAGATGATGCCAAGAATAGAGCTTGGTCCCAAGAGCTAGAATGAAAAACCTCGTAATTCAGGTAGCATTAGTTAGAGTACTAAAAAAGGCCTTGCCTCAGTAGTGTGGAAATTTAGTTATTTCTTCCTTTCTTTTTTTTTTTTTTAAAGGAAGGTCTGGGCCTCATTGAGAAATCTTAAATCAAGATTTAAAAAGATCAGCTCCCCATTAGCTTTTCTAAGTCCCAGAAAAATATCTCAGGAGTATTTAAAGAAATGCAAAAATATCTGTATAAATTAAAATTGGAATTGCAATGTCTGGTATCCAGTGAAATATTACCAGGCATATAAAGAGGCAGGAAAACAAAATCCATAATAAGGGTAAAAAAGAATGAATCCAAAGCAACGAAAAATAATACATGTGACAAAATTAGTACACAGAAACATTAAAAGAGGTGCCATAACTTTTTAATCCACATCTTCATGAAGCTAAAGATGGAACATGTTAAGTAGATATGTGGGTTATATAAAAACCTTCATGTTGTACATTGCATGTAATTAACATATTAATGTTGAAGAAGAAATACTAGAAAACATGAAGACATACAATGGTTGGAAGACAGCTCTCCATAGTTTATCATATTACTGTGTGTCTTTTGAGTGATGGCCTAATTACCCTTTCTCATGGACTATCTTTTCAAGGATGCTGGTATGTGAATAGACTTTGGTGACAAAGCTAATGTTTTCTACTAAAGTGAATATTAAGAATATTTATGGCCCATTCCAAAAGATTCAAATTCTTTAAGCTTCTGTAATGCAACTCTGTGTGTGTACAGGTGCCATCTTGCCTTCTTCATGTCATGCTAAGTCTGTCCCACAGACTCTGGCTGAGCAATGGATGAAAGAAGTACGCTGACACAGGTATTTTGCCTGATAGCATGCTTGGGGACTGCACAGCTTAGCACCACTGACGAGAGTGCCATCCCATAAGCCGGCCCCACTTGCATTTATTTAGTACAGATTTAATGACAAAGGCTTGGAGCAAGCACTATTTGTGGGTAATAAACATTGTCAACCCCCCAAGTAGAGAGCAATCCTGAACGCAAATGATCAAAGGTTGGTTTTTGGAGACAGGAGTAAGCAAATGTATCTAGATAAGTTCCTCTACATTCTCTTGTTATGTGCCCTTTGCTCTCAGCCTCCGGATAAGAGAATTTGGCTGCCTTCAGCCGTAATTCTCTCCCAAAGCTTTTGTAAAACCTCTCAACCTTCCAAGAAGGTTTGAGTCTTTCCCTATAATTTTTCTTATAACTTTTCCCACCACCATGACCGATTATCCTATAATGTCACTGTTAGGGAACAAGGCTTGAAGAACCACTAAAAATAAGAACCACTAACATATTATCCATCACTCTATTAGCCTGTTCTCACATTGCTATAAGGAAATAACTGGAACTGGGTAATTTATATTAAAAAATGGGGGATTTAACTGGATCATGATTTTTCAGGCTGTACAGGAAGCATTCTGCTGGCATCTACTTGGCTTCTGGGGAGGTCTCAAGACACTTACAATCATGCTTGAAGGTGAATGGGGAGCAGGCATGTCACATGGATAGAGCAGGAGAAAGAGAGTGAGTAGGGGGAGGTGCAACATACTCTTGAACAACCAATCTCACTAGAGCTCACTCACTATCTAAAGGACAGTACCAACAGGATGGTGCTAAATCATTCATGAGAAATCTTGCCCCATGATCCAATCACCTCCCACTAGGCCCATCTCCAACATTGAGGATTACATTTCAAATGAGATTTGGACAGGGACACACATCCAAACTATATCAGTTACTATTTTTGTGAGTAATAAGATTTCTTGATCCCTGACCCAGGAGTATGGTTTTCTTCCAGCATCATTAAACTGTGACAAGTTAAATTGTCAGCATGGAAATGGAATAAAATTTCACATTCTTAACAGTTTTGTTCAGTTATATAGTAATAAGAGTGTCTGATACTGAAATAAAGATAAGCTTCTTAAAAGGGAAGATAAGCACTTCAGGGAGTAACTAATGTTATTTGGCATGGTTTGGCTCTGTGTCCCTGTCCAAATCTCATGTAGGGTTGTAATCCCCAATGTTGGGAGAGGGATCTGGTGGGAGTTGATTGGATCATGAGAGTCAATTCCCTCTTGCTATTCTCATGATAGTGAATGAGTTCGCATGAGAACTGGTTGTTTAAAAGTGTGTAGCACTTCTCCCATCATTCTCTTTCTCTCCTGCTGCCATGTGAAGGTGTGCTTGCTTCCCCTTCACCTTTCTGAATGATTGTAAGTTTCCTAAGGCCTCCCAAGCAATGCTTCTTGTACAGCCTGCAGAACTGCAAATAAATTAAACATTTTTTCTTTATAAACTACCAAGTTTCAGGTAGCTATTTATAGCAGTATGAGAACAGACTAATACAGAAAATTGGTACTGAGAGGGAGGTATTGCTATGAAGATACCTGAAAATGTAGGAGTGACTTTGGAACTGGGTAATGCACAGTGGTTGAAAGAGTTTGGAGGGACTAGAAGAAACAGAAAGATGAGAGAACATTTAGAACTTCCCAGAGACTTGTTGAATGATTGTGACCAAAATGCTGATAGTGATAGGTACAGTGAAGTCCAGGATGAAGTGCTCAAAGGGAACGAGGAACTTATTGGGAACCGGAGTAAAGGTCACTCTTGCTATGGTGGAGCAACAGGACTGGCAACATTGTGCTCCTGCATTAAGAATCAGTGAAATTTTGAACTGGATAGTGATGATTTAGGGTATCTGGTCAAAGAAATTGCTAAGCAGCAAAGCATTCAAGATGTGTCTTGGCTGCTTCTAAAACACTATGCTACTTTGCACAAACAAAGAAATGACCTAAAACTAGAACTTATACTTAATATGAAAGCAGAGCTTAAAGGTTTGGAAAATTTGCAGCCCAACTATGTGGTAGAAGGGAAAAAAAAGGATTTACTGAGGACAAATTCAAGGCTGCATAAATTTGCATATGTAAAGAAAAGCCAAATGTTAATACTCAAGACAATGGGGAAAATACCTCCAGGGTATTTCAGAGACATTTCTGGCAACCCCTCCCATCCTAGGCCTGGAGGCCTAGGAGGATAAAAGGGTCTCCTGGGTCAGGCCCAGGACTCTGCTGTTCTGTGCAGCCTTAGGACATGGTTCCCTGTGTCTCAGCCACTCCAGCTTCAGCTGTGGCTAAAAGGGGCCAGGGTACTGGGTGCCAGTGGCTCACGCCTGCAATCCCAGCACTTTGGGAGGCTGAGGCGGGCAGATCATGAGGTCAAGAGATCAAGACCATCCTGGCCAACATTGCGAAACCCCATCTCTTCTAAAAATATAAAAATTAGCTGGCCGTGGTGGCACACGCCTGTAGTCACAGCTACTCGGGAGGCTGAGGCAGGAGAATCACTTGAACCGTGAGGCAGAGGTTGCAGTGAACCAAGATCATGCCACTGTACTCCAGTCTGGGCGACAGTGCGAGACTCTGTCTCAAACACACACAGACACACAAAGAGGTCCAAGGTACAGCTCAGGCAGTGGCTTTGGAGGGTGCAAACTCCAAGCTTTGGCAGCTCTCACATGGTGTTCATCTTGTGGGTGTGCAGAAGGCAAGAGTTGAGGTTTGGGAGCCTCTGCCTAGATTTCAGAGGATGTATCAAAACACCTGAATGTCCAGACAGAAGTCTGCTGCAAGGATGAAGCCCTCATGGATAACCTCTACTAGTGCAGTGTGGAGGGGAAATGTAGGGTTGTTATCCCCACACAGGGTCCCCACTGGAGCACTGCCTAGTAAAGCTGTGAGAAGAGGGTCACTGTCCTCCAGACCCCAGAATGGTAGATCCATCAACAGCTTGCATCATGTGCCTGCGAAAGCAGCAGGCACTCAACTCCAGTCCATGAAAGCAACTGTAAGTGTTGTACCCTGCATAGCCACAAGAGCAAAGCTGCCTAAGGCATCTGGAGCCTACCCCTTGCATCACTGTGGCCTGCTGTGAGACATGGAGTCAAAGGAGATTATTTTGGAGCATTAAGATTTAATGACTGCCCTGTTGGGGCAGGATTGTAGCCCCTTTGTTTGGCCAATTTGTCCCTTATGGAACACCAGCATTTACCCAATGCCTATACCCCCATTATATCTTGAAAGTAACTAACTTTTTTTTTATTTTTCGGGCAGAGGAGACTTGCCTTGTCTCAGATGAGTCTTTGGACTTGGACTTTTGAGTTAGTGCTAGAATTAGTTAAGAATTTGGGGGACTGTTGGGAAAAAATGGTTGTGTTTTGAAATATGAAACAGACATAAGACTTGTGAGGAGCCACCATGGAATAATGTTTTGCCTCTATGTCGCCACCCAAATCTCATGTGGAATTGTAATTCCCAATATTGGTGGAGGGGCCTGGTAGGAGGTGGTTGAATATGGGGAAAGATTTCCCCGTTACTATTCTTGTGATAGTAAATGAATTCTTAAGAGATCTGAGTGTTTAAAAGTGTGTAACTCTTCATCTTTTGCTCTCTCTCTCGCCACCATGTGAAAACATGCTTGCTTCACCTTTGCAGATGATTGTAAGTTTCCTAAGGACTCCCAGCCATACTTCCTGTACATCTGTGGAACTGTGAGTCAATTAAAATTCTTTTTTTTCATAAATTAGCCAGTCTCAGTTATGTCTTTGTAGCACTGTAAAAATGGGCTAATACATTGTTTTAGGGAAATCCATGGTAATTAATAGTAAACTTGTCTGATTATATAATCAGCATACTCAATTGCCTATAAAGGAGAAAGTGAGGAGGTGGTTGCCAGCTGAGTACTGGAAAGAAAAATTTCAAAGACCTGACCTCCAGGCAGATGAAATGTTTTTCCAATGTGTGCTAACCTTTTTCAGCAACTAGTACTAAAATTATCCTGAGAGGGCAAAACTTTTCTCTTTCTTTCACTCAATGGTTGCCTAGATTCAAATCCACATTAAGTATAAAATGAAGAAATCTATGTTTTCTATGGGCAGAAACCAAGCAATTTATTAGAAACTTGGCTGGCTTGTTCACTCGCGAGATGAGGAAGAACAGTTGACCCTTTCTATAGTCCATTATGCTGCCATATATCCATAAGCTTGGGGAAGTCAAACAGTCCTAAAGTTTCTTGCATTAAATAGTGGCTTTTATAATGCAACTTGTCCCTCATGGAAAACTTTTCTGAGTACATATATACTTCTATGGAAAACCATAGATGAGATATTTAGTGGTATTCTGGTTCTTACGGCCCCAAATTGGATAAACAATGCTGATGACTGTGACCCAGTGGAGAATGAGAAAATTGCCCAAAGGAATCTGGACACATTCTTGTGCTTTTTCCTACTTCCCTGAAATATTCACCTCATTTTATGTGAAAAACAACCACTAAATGAAAAAATAATGTCTGAGAATATGAAAATTTGATGCAAGCCATGAACTTATATAATCTCATTGAACTCCAAGATAAAATCAAGAGAAAAATTTCATGCAGGTATATTATAATCAAATTGCTTAAAAACATGATAAAGAGAAAATCTTAAAAGCAATGTTGGGGGCTCAGAAAATGATGCCCCACATATGATAATTTTGGCATGCTCAGTGTTTCACCTAAAGGAGAAACAAGGTCTTTCTGATCTTTTCCTATCACCCTGTCACTCTTCTTTTTCTCCCGAAGCATAGGAGGGGCTGTCTCTGAAGTTTCTTCATCTGACTAAAGGAAATTCCTCCAGAAGGAAGTCAATTGTCATGAGTCTCCTTCCCACATCTCATTAAACTAGGAAGACTGATTTACAGAATAGGAGACTAAATGTTGACACATAGTATTCTTCTGAGGACTGCTACCTGAAATATCTCATCTTCATAACAAGACAACATTTGTTCATCATGAATTTACCTCTCTCACCCTCTCATTGCTTGTGACACCATCCTCCCCTAAGAAGCTCTATGCTGCTATTTTCTCTGCAGCTTAAAATGTTATTTAAACTTTAACCATCTGGCCCTTTATTGAATCTTATACTGTGCATGATTTCTTTGCATTTGCATTTAATAAATTAGTATGCTTTTTTTCTCTGTCTAATGTCAAGTTTATTCCAGAAACTCAAATTATCAAGCCTTCAGAGAGTGGAAGGAAAGTTTCTTTCATTGCCACAGCAGCTACAAGACAAAAAAATATATACTAAGAAACAAAGACAAGGATAACAGCAGATTCCTCACTGAAGAGAATGCAAAATAGAAGACAATAGAACAACATATTTAAAGTACTTAAGTTAAAATCAAAAACAAAACTTTTTTATATAGAATGCACAAATATGTTACAATAACAATTATGAAATAATGACTTCTTAGAAATACAGAGATTAGAAGATTTTACTATGATTAGATCCAAGCAAAAAGAAATATTTAAGAACATTTTACATTCAGAATAAACATTATACTTAATATATCTTGTGGAAACCTGGATCAGTACAAAAGAGTGATGAGCACCAGAAAGTTTAACACATAGAAAATATAAAGTTTTTAAAATTATCCTGAAAGACAAAAAAATGTTTAATAAAAAGTAGTAACAATACCTTGTGAGGCTTAGAACATATATACAGGATAAATTTGTGATGAAAGTAGCAGAATGACTAGGAGAGGAGCAATAGACGTTTTACTTTTCTTAAGCCCTATTTACACTGGTCTACGTGAGTTGAAGTCAGACCATAAATTAATGATGATTCTATAAATGTTAAAATATACACTAAAATAACACAAAAAAACTGTAGTGCATATACAGCGTGGATACACTGGACAAAGGGATGATTCATAACCATGTGGGACAGCGTGAGATCTTATCACACTACTGAGAGTGGCACAAAATTTGAAACATGAATTGTTCATTTCTGAAATTTTCCATTTAATATTCTAGGACCGCAGTTGACCAGGGGTAACTGAGACTGTGGAAAGTAAAATCACAAATAAGGGGTGACTACTGCATATACATACAATGGAATATTATTCAGCCTTTAAAAAGAGGGAGATCCTACCACTTATAACACACGGATGAACCTGGAGGACAATATGTTCAGTAAAATAATCTAGAGACAGCAGGACAAATACTACATGATATGACTTATGTGGAATCTAAAATAAACTCATAGAAGCAGAGGGTAGAATAGTGGTTGTCAGATGATAGGGAGAGGAGAAAATGAGAAGGTATTAAGAAATGAGAAGGCTTTAGTTATGCAAAATGAATAAGTTCTAGAGATTTCCTGTGCAGCTTAGTGCCTACAGTTAACAATACTCTATCATATACTCAATAATTTTCTAAGATAGTAGCTCTTATATTGTGTACTTATAAAAAATAATAAAAGAAGAAAGAAGGAGGAAACTTTTGGAGGTGATGGATGTGCTTATGGCACAATTGTGGTTATTTTTTTCACAGGTGTACGCTTTGCTCCAATCTCAAGTTGTAGATATTAAATATGTATAGCTTTTTGTATGTCAATCATAACTCAATAAAGTGGTTTTTCAATTAAAAAAGATAAAATATGCTCAGTTAATCCAAATAAGGAAAAGAAAGATAAAGAAAAAGGGAAAAAGACAGATTAGACATATAGAAACCACAAGAAGGTTATAAATTTAAAACCATGTCAATAATTATATTAAATAAAAATGACATGTACATCCAATTCAAAGGCACAGATTTTCAGCTTGGATAAGAACACAATAACCAACTCTATACTGCCTATATAAAGTTTACCATAAAATAATTATAAGTCTTTAGAAAATAAAAGATGGCAAAGACATACAATGATAATGCAAATCAGAAGAAAGATGGAGTGGTTGTATTAATGTCAGGTAAACTGTTTAAGAGCAAGGTTGCAAGCAATAAAGAGGATCATTTCATAATGACAAAGGAGTCAATTCATCTGAAAACATAATAATCCTAAAAGTTTATGTACATAATGACAGACCTCAAAAGATATGAAGCAAAACTGGGAACTGTAAAGAAATATACACATATTTACAAATATACTCAAATAATTCCATGTATCTTATCTAAGTAATAGATTGAACAATGGAAATCAATTAGATTATAGAAGACTTGAACAACTGCATCAACCAACTTGACAGAATTAATATTTATGAAACATTTCAACTTATAATAAAAAAATTAACATTCTTTTCAATTGCAAATAAAGTTTTTTTCAAGACAGACTTTTGTCTGGGCCATAAATCAAGTCTCAGTAAGTCTGAATAGTTTTAAGTTGTATAAAATAAATGTAGACTTCTACAATGAGCTTTTCTATTATCTGCTGTTAATGCACAGTGTATACCAAAGAGGCTAAAGTCATAGAAACTTCTAGACTTAAATATCTGCATGTCAAGTTTTCTCCCCATTATAAATCTAGAACATCAGTATCATATCTTGTTATTAATTTAGATTCTTTTTAATTCTAGGTAACTTTATTTTAGGAACATACATACCCTTATGTAATCGAATTTAGTCAGAGATAGCTGACTTACTTTTAACACCGAATATTATAGAGAAGGTGTAAAACTTCAAAGGCAAATATTAGCTTCTCTACCTCAATAAAATATAACTACGTAGATTTTATCTGTTCTCTCCAGACTCAAGAAAACTATACGTGTGATCAGTGATTCAAAGATTCCAAAACCTACGCATTAATTCTATAAAATTACAATAAGAAAGTCTGAGCTTACAAAAACGATGCAAAGCAGGCCATTCAAAAATTTCGTTAGCCAAAATTATTTTATCTCATTGCAAATATCTGCATGAATACTCATAATTTGTGGCCAAGTACAGTGTGATTACATTAAAAGTTAAATGGAGTCTAATTTTACACAAATTGTAGAGAGAAACTATATTATTGGAAATTGAATCAAAGCTTTTAAGTAATTATTTTGTCTGTGGCTGAGGTCAATGTTATGGTTTTACTTAAACTAAAAATAAATTAATATTCTTGGTTGGAAGGGTTTTGTTTTTGTTTTCTTGTGTTTTTCCCAGAACTTTAAGCATATTCTTCAAAGGCACAGTTGGCAAAAGAAAAAATAAACAAATAGAACTGCATCAAACTAAAATGCCCAGTACAGCAAAGGAAACAATAACCAGTGTGAAGACACAAACTATTAAATGTGAAAAAAAATCTGCAAACCATGCATCTGATAAGGGTTATATCCAAAATACATTTTAAAACTTTGCAACTCAATGGCAAAAAAATAAAATAAATAACCTGATTAAAAACGGGCAAAGGGGCCAGGCGCGGTGGCTGACGCCTGTAATCCCAGCACTTTGGGAGGCCGAGGCAGGTGGATCACAAGTTCAGGAGATCCAGACCATCCTGCCTAACATGGTGAAACCCTGCCTCTACTAAAAATACAAAAAATTAGCCGGGCATGGTGACGGGCACTGTGGCCCCAACTACTAGGGAGGCTGAGACAGGAGAATGGCATGAACCCGGGAGGCAGAGCTTGCAGTGAGCCGAGATCATGCCACTGCACTCCAGCCTGGGCAACAGAGCGAGACTCCATCTCAAAAACAAAAAACAAAAACAAAAACAAAAACAAAAAACAGCAAAGGTCCTGAACAGACATATCACTAAATAATAGCCAACAGGTATATTAAGAAGTGCCCAACATCATTAATTATCAGGAAAATGCAAATAAAAATGACAATCACACCTATTAGAATGACTATTATCAAAAAAGAAAGATAGTAAGTTGATAATAAGTTCTTAATGAAATAACAAGGGAATCGTGTTAAGCCATTTATGAGGCATATGCCGCTATGATTCAATCACCTCCCACCAGGCCTACCTCCAACATTGAGAATCACATTTCAACATGAGATTTCAGGGGTACAAAACATATCATAAGTGTTGGCAAGAATGTGGAGAAATTGGAACCACTGTACACTCTTGGTAGGATTGAAAAATGGTGCAGAAGCTAAGAAAAAATTAGTGTTGAGTTTCCTTAGAAAATTAAAAATAGAACTATCATATGATTCTACAATCTCTCTTAGGGTATATACCCAAATTAAATAAAGCGAATATGTTGAAGAGATACCTATACTCTCACGATTACTGCAACACTATTCACATAGCCAAAATTTGGAATCGAAGCAACTGTCCACCAAGGAATAAATAAGGAAAATGTGGTATATATACTAAATGAAATACTATGATGTCTTAAATATGAAGAAAGTTCTGTCATTTGCAATAATATGGAAGAACATAGAAGACATTATGTTAGGTAAAATAAGACAGACACAGAAAGACAAATACCACCTGATCTCACACACATGTAGAATTTAAATATGTCAACCTTACAGTAATAAGAGTAGAATGGTGGTTACTACCTTTTGGGAGATGGTAAGATGCCTGATAAAGGATACAAAATTTAGGTTAGACACTAGGAATGAGTCCTAAAGAGCTATTATACAGTATGGTGAGTATAGTTAGTAATAATGTATTATATACTTCAGAATTATTAAGAAAGTAGATTTTAAATGTTCTCACCACAAAAGAATGATAAGTCAGTGAGGTAAAAGATGCTAATTAGGTTGATTTAATTATCCCACAATATATATACCAAGCATCATGTTAAAGACCATAAATATACACAATCTTTATTTATCAAGTAAAAATTAAAAAATTTTGAAAAATAATCAATCAAATAATATACAAATGAAGTTTTATAGCCTTGATTTTAAAAGTTAATCTTTCTAACTCAAACTTTCAACTCACTAAATTTGTCACAAGAATTAATAAATAGACTAAACCCTAAAAATTTATTTTATCCTAGTTATTAGGAAAATAATACATGCATACTCTTCAAACCAGTTGTGTTATCAATATAAGTGAGACACAATGTTTTGGAATACATGCAATAAACATTACATAATGTGTGATCAACAATAAACTAATTTTCTTGTAGGGCTGTTTTCATTCTTTTTCTACCTTAAAATTTATATAACTTATTGGAAGATGAAGGGAAAATTCTAGAATATAGAAGCAGGACTGAAACACTTTATTAAGGCTTATTTTAGTCAGCTTTTACTAAGTTATATAGTATAAAAACAGTCTCACCACTTCAATATTGACATCATCAAATATTTATTTCTTGCTCTTTTCACATGAGTGTTTTTGTTCAACTAAGCCTCCTCTAGTTCCCCTGGTCTCCACTGGGCTTAGCTGAACTAGGCTTGATTTGACTCAACATATCTTCTCTTGCCATAGCTTAAGATAAAGGAAAGGCCCACCACCTGAGACCATTGCATTTATGGAGCAGGGCCAGAGCATAAAGGTGAGCTGAAACTCATGATATCTCTTAAGATTCATCTTGGAAGTGAGACATTGTCACTTTGACCCACAACCCATTGGTCAAAACAAATTATATGGGGTAAATATAATCCCAAATGTAAGGGAGTAAATAGTTAAAAGAAATATTCCAAGCCACCAAAAGCATGTTACATACTTGGATAAAAATGAGTTCAACTTTAAGTAGGTTAGAAAAATACTGTTTTCTAATGATTATGAGCGAAACTTGGATGTCTAGTTTACATATTTTCACAATATTTCATACATATGATATATATATATATGTACTCTGTACTAGGTCAAAATACTGGTAGAACATGTTTGGAATTTTAGTAAAATATATGAGAAGTTAAAGGTAAATAATGAGACAGCTGAAAAAGTTGAAAGTCATTCTGATGTCAAGAGAAGTCTAGATAAATATGACCAAGAGCATGATTATATAAATAGGTGACTCAATACAAAATGACAGAATGTTCAAAGTGTAGCTAGCCCATGAGTGAAAGAAGAATGGATGGAAGAGAAAGCCCTTAAATTGCTTTATTAGGAAGTTACAGGAGAATTTAATTTCATATTTTTGAGTTCAGGACATACTTTGAGAGGGAAGAATTAGGTAACATAAAATTTTAAGGTAGGCAAAGTTTACACTCTCCAACAAAACAAATGGATTCAAAAAGTATTTATTGAGCAGTCATTATGTCTTAAAATTTCATTAGCTTCTATAAATAGAAAGATTAAGGCAACTTACCTTACACTTTTACAAAGTTATGATTCTCGTACATTCACATTATCTATGAATGCCATTCATTAGTTGAAAAAGACAAGAGAACAACAAATCTACAGAAAATTGTGAAACTTATATTTTAAATTAGCAATTTATTCTGATTTTCTATAGTTTGTAATGTATAAAATTGATTTTTTCCGAACATTCAAATACATCATGTAGCATATACAAACAAGGATTAGCTATTAAATCTTTGAGTACCTTTAAACTATTTTGTCCCGTGTAGGCAGTAATTGAGGTTATATTAATTCTCATATTTATTTATATGACACTTGAAATGTCACTCATGGTTTTGTAAAAGTCTACCTATACTGCTAGATAAAAAACATATTTAACAGTATGACTTGCATAAATAAAATCTCTAAATTATTAACATTTAGATATGAAAGTAATTTCTGGATTGTTAACAATGTACAGAAACGTCTGGAAAATATTTATCTCCGGCCTCTGAATCAAATCTTATTTCACATCTTGTGAAAATACAAACTGGAATTCTATTTTGTTAAATCAGGGTATATAAAAATCAGTTCCGAGAATTTTCACTCTCTAAGTTGTTGCTGAAGCATCATTATCTAATTAAAGAGTTATTTGCAATTGCGGAAAATATTGATACATTCATATCAATCTCATATGGTGGTTAAGTGGGGGAAGGGTGTTTTTTAATACCCCCAGCACCCCAGGGGATATTTGGCAATCCTTGAACCATTTTTGACAGCCAAAACTTGCAGGTTGCGGTGGTGAGGGGTGGTGTTTAGTGACTTCTAGTGATTAGAGTCCAGAGATGTGAGTAAACTTCCTACAATGTATAGGATAGCCCTCCATAATAAAAAATGATCAGGGAATTAAGGAGTTATTTAATTAATTTTATTTACTTTTAAGAGAGTTTCCTTTGCATAATGGATCCATATGTCTAAAATATGCATTTTATGGTATTAAAAACACTTGATTATTGAATATGTTATTATTGAATAATACAGATGCTATCCAAAAAAATAGAGAAAATTAAAATACTTTGTCAACTATAGAGAAACAAGTACATTCTAGACATCATCCTAAGAACTTTGTGGGTATTTTCACCAACTTATGAAATGCTCCTTATTGCTTTCATTAGCACTTCGATAATGAGGAAACTGAGGCACAGCACTGAAATATCAGCCACACTCAGATTTAAACCCAAACAATGGGCCTCCAGGCCAGATAGATGCTTTAATCACAGTTAATAGTTTGTAAGACCCCCACCCTTTCTCTCCTTCTTCCTCTTTCTCTCATAACATCTATTAGGTTGAAGCACATGAAAATCATGTCATTTGACCATATGAACCATTTGATGTGCTTCAACAAAATATGCCCTTAACATGGTATTTATGTTATTTTTCATAAATATTTTCTTTGTTGATAATAATGTTTTTAAGTAACAACTTAAAGGCAATATAATATTGTATATATAGACTCATTATAATAGCATAATTAATTCACCAATCCTCAACTGTATGATATTTCACTTAAGACCATTTTTTGATAATTGCTATGGACTAAACTTGTCATCCTTAAATCCATGAGTTGAAACTTAATTGCCAATGTGATAGTATTAAGAGGTAAAGCATTTTAGAGATGATTAGGTTATGATGGTGGAGTCTTAATGAATGAGATTAGCGACCTTATCAAAGAAGCCTCAGAGAACTTCCGAGCCCATTTTTTGCCCTTCCATCTCTTCTTACATGTGAAGACAGCATTTATCCTCTTTTTGCCTTTTGTTCCTTCCACTATGTGAGGACACAACGTTTGTATGTTCTGCCTTTCCCGCCACGTGAAGATGCTGAGAGTGTATAGCATCTGTAGAACGGGCCCTCATGTGACACTGAATCTACTGGTCATATGATCTTAGACTTCCCAGCCTCTAGAACTGTGAATAACAAATGTATATTATTTATGAGTTACCTGTTTATTTTATTATAGCACACCAATGGGCTAAAAGAATGGAAAACTGCAATTTTGTTAACATAAAATTTGGAGGGTTTCCTAAGTTTAGTTAAAAAATGAAGTTATTGACAATATTTTATTGTTTGATTTCCTTATATAAAGACATTAAAAATAAAGCTATCTAACTGTTGTGTGGGGATGGATATTTCTTGTGAATTTTAGAGATTATATTTTTTCAATCCTCATAATTTTTTAACCAAAAAGTTGTCTTTCAGTTTTCAAACGTTTGTGAATAGAATGTAGAGAGAATGAAGATTCATCTGTCGAATATTGAAGGCAATTATAAACCTAAAATATTTACAACATAAAATATTTAAATACATTTGGTAAGAAAGTTAAACATTTTAAAACATGAAGAAGTTCATATTGAATATAAATTAAATATGGAAAATAAAGTCAGCACAGTTGAAGAAAATTATGTTAAGAACTCAGATTTTTTGTTCAATAGAATTCTATTCACCCACATTATTAGCAGAAAGGCACATTTTTATTAACATCTCTGTTCTTTTTCTAATAACTGTTTCATTGTATATTATCTGCTCTAATTGCTCAGTTGCTAACTTTTCTGGTCTGTTGAAACTTTTCAGAAATTATGCTATTATTGCTCAACTCTGAATACATGAAACTCTTCTTTCTTTACTCTACAATTCGATAATGTGCCTGAGTCTCAACAAACCATATTTATCTTTGCCAGCTGAATCTATCTTGATTCAGCTAAATTAGGTTGGTTATAGGGGAAGGATACATTTTTTTGTTGCTCCAATCAACTTTAACTCATTGGAAGTACTATACCTT
Source organism: Pongo pygmaeus (assembly GCF_028885625.2). Taxonomy (NCBI): domain Eukaryota; kingdom Metazoa; phylum Chordata; class Mammalia; order Primates; family Hominidae; genus Pongo; species Pongo pygmaeus. The sequence continues at coordinate 26,062,411 of NC_072377.2, forward strand.
AGAAGCGACAATTAATTTGAATACCAAACTTTCACCCTTCCCCACAACTTCCATAACACAGCCTCATGTCACATTCCCTCTGTTTCCTGAGGGTGGGGTCACAACTCCATGGGACCTCAGATTCAAAGTCCTGATACATTAATTTCAAAGGGACAGTGTTCTCTCCTGAGAGATCTTGGTAACTATTTTCCAAATAACAATTGAGCTACAATTTTGTATTAGGCACTATTCTAGGCTTTTCGTATTGATAAATCAGTACAACAAACAAACAAAATAACATCAATGATCCCTGTCTTAATTATATTTATATTTTAAAAGAGGAAGGTAGGTGATAAATAATAGGTATAAAAATAAGTGACTTGTGGAGTACTTTAGAAGACAATGTATTCTATGAAAAATGTAATAGAACATTCAGCAGAGCAGTTGACACTTGTATTTCCTTTTTTTTTTTTGGAGACAGAGTCTCATTCTGTCGCCCAGGCTGGAGTGCAGTGGCACGATCTTGACTCACTGCAATCTCCGCCTCTGGGGTTCAAGCGATTGTCCCGCCTCAGCCTCCCGAGTAGCTGGGATTACAGGCACGCACCACCACACCCAGCCAATTTTTGTACTTTTAATAAAGACGGGGTTTCACCATGTTGGCCAGGATGGTCTCCATCTCTTGACCTTGTGATCCCCCTGCTTCGGCCTCCCAAAATGCTGGGATTACAGGCATGACCTACTGCTCTTGGCTGACACTTATATTTATAAACAAAAGGTAGAAATCTATTTTATTGTAATGCAATTCTTTAGGAATTGAAAGACCTGAAGGGATTAATATCCTTATTTGTGCAAAGATGGTTTCAGGCAGAGAGAGCAGCCAGTGTGAAGACCTTATGGTGACAGCGTGCTTGGTGTGATGAGCAAAACAAAACAATGTGGCTGGGACAAGGTGAGTCGTAAAAGAGTTCAGAATAGTATGATAATGGAGAAGGAATGCTGGAACCTGGTCACACAGAATCCTAAATAACTCGAACTTGAATAAAATCATTTTTATTTCTCTGTTGAAAATAGACTGAAGGACAGAAAACATAGAATTAGGTTAGACATATTAAGAAGGTTGGTTAAATTTACTCAAGTCACTATTGATGACAGCTTGACCCATATTGGAAACACCACTGGCACCGAGAAGTGGCTTGAATCTGAATGTATTGTAAGGATACAATCAGTAATATTTATCAATGTATTGTATGTGGATTATGAGAAAAATAGGAGTTGTTAATGGCTTAAAGGCATTTGACCTAATCAACAGAAAGGATGGAATTATTATTGATTGAAATAGGGATGGTTGCTCATGGAGCAAGTTTGGAGGGGAATTAAGAGTTTAATTTTGGATATGTTGGACTTGGGATATCTATTATTCACCCAAATAGAGATTTCAAGTAGATAGTTGAATATGTGAGTATGGTGTTCAAGAAAACAAATCAAGTCTGGAGAGATATAGTTGGAAGACCTGATTTATAACTGATATCAAAGATGAGAAAACATTGAAATGAGTATAGTCAGAGAGGAGGGGAGACTCCAAGACTAAGAGGTGAGGGAGAAGAGGAAAGAGTAAAACCTAATTACATATGTATTTAACCAAAAATTGATATAGAGAAGATAACAAGAATATGAGACAAAGTTAAAAGTGTCTAGGATCAATGGATTACAATGCAATTAAAGTGTGAAACTAACACAGTCAATTCACTAGAACAGAGTAATTTCAAATAGGAAAAAGTTTTGGTCAGAAAGTAGGATACATAAAATTAAAACAAAAACATATTCATCACTTTGTAATTTCCAAATTTTAAGGAAAACATTCCTTTTAAAATGAAGTGGAAATAGTCTAAGAGATAAAATCTTCTAAATATGATTGCATTCCTGTTTTTCCTTTAAAATAATGAGAAAGCAGATTGATGGCAAGATGCTCAAAGATAATAAAAAATACATTATATCTTGGCTATGTAATTTATGTACTTGTCAAATGTTATTCCAAGGATGAAGTAGCCTATTTGAAGTTGCAAATTGACATCTGATGAATGACTTTCTACAAGAGCATTATTATGTTTTGAAAAAGTGAGGTCAAAATACTTCATGAAAATGAACAAAATAATAAATTCATTTTCTCTGAATTTTCTATTCTTTAGCATAATAGATTGCTCAAATTCTGCTCTAATAAATTCTAGCAAAATGAACTGAAAATAGAATGAATTAAAAATAGACATAATATTAGAATTTTGAATGTTAATTATAAAGAAGATTCACATTCCAGTTTATGTGTTCATACAGATGTGAAAATGAGATCTTTCATGTATAATATGTATTATACAAATTATCTATTCTGTAATAAACATAATATTTTAGGTTAGATTTTATCAAATATATTATGATATTTATTATAGAATATATTTATCTATCATATTCATTTAGAATGTAACATTTATTTATATTTTTATTATTATTATTTGAAACAGGGTTTCACTCTGTTTCCCATAGCAGAGTTCAGTGGCATGATCATAGTTCACCATAACTTTGAACTCCTGGGCTCAAGTGATCCTCTGGCCTCATCTTCCAAAGTATGTGGGATTACAAGCACATGCCACTTCATCTGATCCTCCTGCCTTGGCCTCCCAAAGTACTGGGGTTAAAGGCATAAACCGTTGTGCCTGGCTAAATGCAGTATTTATGATATACAAATAAAATATCAAGGTCTATGTGTATTAGAAAGTCTATTGAAAAGTAACAATACATGTGAAAATTGTTATATATAATTTTTCTGTATTTAGGAAAAATAATACAACAAATAGCCACAATGTATAAACAAAATAAATTGAAAGTGTAATCTTCAAAATAATGTAATAGTCTATGGTTTAGTGATCCCAAATCAATGGCCTTCACCAAAGAATATAAAAACAAAAGACCTACTGAACTGTTTTTCATAAAGCTATTAAAATCCTGATAGTAAAACTAGAAAAGAATAGTGAAAAAATATAGAAAAAAATTATTTATTAACATAATTTTAAAATTGTAAATCATACATATATAAGCAAAAATGCTAAAACATATATCTTTGTGCTAGACTGATATCAATCTACATTATTCCTATGCATGCTCTTTAAAATGTGATTTTGAGCTCCTGTATTGAAAATGTGGAGTGTCTTCTCCCATCTCTTGAATCTGGAGTATCCTTCTGACTTACTACGACTAACAGAACATGGTGGAAATAATGCGCTAGTTCTGAATTCAGGACTTAAAAGCATAGACTAGCTTTCTAGAGGATGACAGACAATATGAAATAGAGCTAAATCAGCCTGGTTGTACCAGCCAAACCTCACACTTGTGAGAGGGCTCATCTAACATGCAACATGATCCATATCTGATATGACCCATAAATGAACATAGATGCATTAATAAACTGAGCCCAGCTTAGATAGAAAAAATTAATCCAAGTAACTGACAGACTGTATAAATTCCTTGAAGAGTAAGAGTGATTGGCATCCAAATTGCTGGTAGAGGTCAGCTCTTCCTTTATGATAGGAATAAAGAGACTAACATGAGTGCAGATGTTATAGTATTTGAAATAATAAGTTTTGCGACTTTCTTTTTGAATGCTTCTATTTTTCCTTATGAAGTTGCATGCTTTGAGTAAGCACGGAGATATAAAGAACTGAAAGTTGAAAAAAGAACATTTGAAAAATTACCATAGAACGTGAAAAAAAATGATCAAATATAGGACAATTTAAAGGTGACTCTTCTGAGTTTATAGCAGAAAATAGCAACATTTTATGTGAACTTTTATATCAACGTAAGTCACTTGAATACAGTCAAAGATAAAGACTGGATACTTAAAATCATACAGACTGAAACTTTTGCTGGCAGAAATTGAGAAAAAGAAAGAGAATGAATACACTTTTGCATATACATAAAAGTATTACTGTAATGATAGACAAGAAAAACTAAAACAATCTTGAGAAAAATGAAGAAAAAGAAGTAGGTTTTGAACTGGAAAAAGTGGAAATGTCAATAAATCACAATGTATCTCGAGATCAAAGAGTAATTATACTATGTTACATTGAAAAAGTTAGAAGAAGCAAACCTTTAATTAGTGATGTTCTTATCAAACAGTTACATGGTCTAGAACGTAATTATGGGTGTGGGTCACTGAAGTCTATGATCATTAAACCTTAGCAATATTCTACTTAAACATAGGAAAAAGGCACAATAATACTCATTCTGATATATTGATTAGACTTTGTATTAGATGTCCTAGCAAAGCATTATAATAAATATGTATAAAATTTAAAAGTTACATACAGAACTCATTATTTGTATTTGTCTCCATATAAACTATGAGCATTTTATTATTTTTTTTGAAATAATTATAGACTTCAGCCAAAGGGTTGAATATATGACTAGTATACCAAAAAAAAGAAGTTCATTTCACTGAGACAGGACTGTATTTTGTTCTGTTTGCTGCCCAGAAAATAGAGGTCTGTGTTTCCATTTCCACATCTTTCATGTGAACTAGTTGCTTTCTATCTGAAAGCCCAACTAGATCCCTTATTTAGTATTGAAAGATCATTTATTTTATTTGGCATATTCAAAAAGTTTTAGAGTAAAGAATATTAATAGAAGTAACTTATTTCAGGTATCTTTATTTTAGGAGAGTAACTAAAATATATGGTGTGAAGAAAGTAATTAAAATAATTACATGTTACTATTTATTAAGGTACTTCTCAATCCCTTTAATTTCATTTCCATTAATTAATATGTCTGTGATTTATGGTCTACCCATAAATGGCCTGATATTAATCAGGATTAGCTGTTAAACTAATGACTTATTCAAATGTATAATATAGACAGTTCTGTAAGTAGATAATGATGATTACCAGCTACATAAACATTTGTAAAATGAGTGAATTTCGAGGTAAAACTTTTGAAATGATGAGAAGAATTTTTATAGAATGTTCTGTTAAATTATAATAAACTTATATTGAAAGATTACACTTTTCATTTCTCTCTGTATTATTAAAATCCAATTTACAATAAAAGAACCATCTGTTTCAAAAATAAAAATAATATAAGTAACAAACTCCTTGGTGTGTTCAATTTCTATCCAGCTGTAACACATTACGAAAGCATTTTTATAAAGAGAATGATGATTACATTACGAGTTAGTCTACCTAAACCTTTAGGGCAGATTTATCTACATTTTATTGTTATTTCAAAAGATGTTCAAACTAGGTATATTATTTGGAGAAGAACCCCTACAATAGCTAAAAATTCTAATTTTATATAATAATATTAAATAAGACACATTTACTGAAAATAAGAGGACATAAAATTTCTTGTCAAGTTTGGCTTGAAAAACTTGCCCAAAATTTAAGAAAATAAATTTCAGAGGTGAAAATGAAAGCAAGCTTGATGTATTCCAGCAAGAATCAGCATAACTATATTCCTAGGCCTTTCATTAATTCCAGGGGCGGTTGAAGTTTTATTCACTACTATCTGTTGTTGTTCACCAAGAATTCATAGCATGTACTCTATTCTCTACAGTTAAAAAAAAAAAGACATTTTGTCACTGTAGAGTCTCTTATTGAGAAAAATTTTATTATTATTTTAACTTTTCTTTACAATTTTTATGACATCACAATAGCTTACTAATTTAATATTATTGTTGCCGATTCAGGTCACCCTGTACAGATGGACTTAATTCATAACATGACAAGGAAAGGGGAGTGAAAGGAAGAGGGATAGCAAGAGGGAAAGGGATGAGATTCAGATTTCCTGAGACTAAATTTTGTCTTCTAAATATGTGATATTGGGCAAAGTTTATGATCAATCTGTGTCATAGTAACCTTGCCTATAATAGACAATAATAATATTGTCTGAAGATGTATTGAACTAATAATGTACATCAGTGCTTAGGAGATTGCCAGAAATATTTAACTACTTGATCAACATCAACTTTTAGTTAGTAGATGTAGTTGTGGTAGTAGATGTAGTAGTAAGGGTAGTATTCTCCCCAGTAGAGGCACCTGCTTGGGAAGACACACGCCAGGAAAGGCAAAGGTGACCAAACCAAACAATGTTACCTCCTTTGTAGTTGTGCCTGGTGCTGGACCTGTGACTCTACTCCCCATGGAGCATCTCTACAACAACAAAACAAACAAACAAACAAACAAAAAGAGAGCAGTATTCTCCAACTTCTGTACCTACAAATAGGTTAACAAATAGGCTAGTTGGTTGTATCTATTCAGAGGACTCTAGTTTCTTCAAACAATATACACAATATACAAAATCTGGGAAGGTGTATTATTTTCCACTTTTGTTGCAGGTTTAAGCTAAGCTCTCCTAAGTAACTTCATTAAAGTAAAATTACTGGCAAATTGTTACCACCAGTAAAGAAAAAAATGTAATTCCTTATTTGCTTCTGAATTCTATTCTCTACCACTAAGAAAGTAGAGGATAAGAGGGTGAGAGGTATCAATTTCCTGTAATGGTAAACTTCTTTTATGGCAAGCCTCCCATTATTTTTCTTTTATATTTCTTAAATAACTTCATAGTACCCACATTTTCTTTTTTAGAATAGCGTGAACCTTGGCTTGAACATACCCCTGCTCCTAGAACCCTAACCAAAAATATATATAATATTATCAGCAATCTAGGTATTATCCTTATTTCCCCTTTCAGTCACTATATCCCGCACCCAAGATTGACCTCTCTCATGATTTCTAATATCTTAGACACATTTTGCCTATTTTGCAGGTTTATGTCAATGGAGCTGCATATATGCACTTTTGCATAAGATTTCTTTTGGTTACATTTAGTTATACGTCATTTCTTTTTATTATCAGATTGATATGATTTGGCTGTGTCCGCACTGAAATCTTAACTTAAATTGCAATAATTCCCATGTGTCAAGTAGGGGGCTAGGCAGAGATAATTGAATCACGGGGGTGGTTTCCTCCATACTGTTCTTGAGGTAGTGAATAAGTCTCATGAGATCTGGTAGTTTTACAAATGGGAGTTCCCTGGCACAAGCTCTCTTGCTCTCCGCCATGTAAGGTGTGCCTTTGCTTCTCTTTTGCCTTCCACCATGATTGTGGGGCCTCCCCAGAATGTGGAACTGTGAGTCAATTAAACCTGTTTCCTTCATAATTACCCAGTCTTGGGTATGTCTTTATTACAGCGTGAGACCAAACTAATACACAGATAGTATGCCATTTTGTGACAATAGCAAAATATTCTATTGATGGACATTTGGATGATTTCTAGATATTGTTTCTCTAAACAGTCTAATATATGTATTTGGTGAATGTATGTATGCATCATAATTAGATATTACATTTGGAGTAATAATAGTGGGCAACATGTATAGCTAACTAGATACTGCCAGAAATTTATTAAGGGTGATTGTATCAATATATACAAGTTACGGTTACTCTATATCCATGCTAATACTTGTTATCATTAGGCTTTTACATTTTTACCAGCAAAATGATTATACCTATATCTAATTGTAGAATGAAATTGAATCTTCTCATTTGTAATGCGTTAAACACCTCTCATATGTTTGTTGTTTAATAAACTCTAAAGTATTATTCAGAGAAAATAAAGATATTGTTCTTTTCTTATGGTTATTATTGTGAATATGACTGTAATTTTCAAAAAAAGTTGGCGTAGTTTTGCAAAGTGTTAAAGTGAAAATATTGGGCTGTCGTGGTGGCTCATGCCTGTAATCCCAGCACTTTGGGAGGCACTGGCAGAAGGATCACTTGAGATCAGGAGTTTGAGACCAACATGGGCAACATTGCGAAATCCCATCTCCACTAAAACTACAAAAATCAGCTGGGCATGGTGGTGCACACCAGTAATCCTGGCTATTCAGGAGGCTGAGGCACGAGAATTGCTTGCACTGGGGATGTGGAGGTTGCAGTGAGCCAAGATCGCACAACCGCACTCCAGCCTGGGAGACAGAGCAAGACTATGTCTTAAATAAATAAATTAATTAAATAAAATAAAAATATTATTACCTATAATATGAAATAATAGATTAATTCTATTTGACAAATATTATAATCATTGTGTTACTGTAGTTAGCATTCTAATGATAGGAAATTTCAGACATTTGTTAACACTACACAAAAATATTCAGTCTCTTCTGCCATTGTTTATGTTTTTTCCTACCTACTTTTCACATCATCCCAAATCTATTGTACCTATTAAAATCCTACAACTCCATTAATGCTAGTCCCAAAAGCAACAATAAAATGGAGTGTATTGCTATTTTTCAACAGTTTTACTATTTCATTTTGTGTGTATGCAAAGAACATACTAAAAATATCATTTTCCTCTACCACACTTAAAATTTTGAGATTTGGAACTAGTCATATTAATTTGCTTTATTTACTCTTGCATTGTCTGGTGTTGAATACTCCATAATTAACTCTATTTACTTAAAGTATGTTTGGTAATTCAATTAAATAATAATATGCTTTAGCAGTGTACATTATGTATTATTAGATTATTAAACAAGTGATGAGATATGTTCTCTTCCAAGAGGAACTAACAATTTTCTGCAGAGACGCACTTATACATAAGTAATTACAATAAGATGTAGGGACTATTACGGTAGGAAAAATTATCAGAAGCTAGGGAGATTAAGTGGCAGAAGACTAAATATTATTCCATGGACGTGGCCTATTATTTCCGATGAGCTAAAGAACTTATGCTCCTACACCTGTGTCTATGGTAAGTCACTTGTCTTGATTCCACAGACTTCATGAAATCTCTGAACTTTGTCCTAAATAGAGTACAACTGAGGCAAGATCATAATGCTTACATATTTTACGGATCCCAAAACTAACAAAGGTAGCCTTTCTAAAGGCTTTCAAAAGTTACTCATTCCTAAGTTATCTAGCTAAACTAGAATAGGTTAAAAATCATTACTAAAAATAGATGAATATGTAGTGTAACAGGTCCCCTGTGAGATTACTAACTTATGTATGTCCACTGCCTGAAGTCTGAAGGCCAAGCAGTGGGAAAAAGCCATGGTACCCAGCCAAAGAGCAAGTGTCCCCAAGAACCTAAACATCCAGAGCCTATCTGGGAGCATTCCAAGGGAAACAGTCCCATCACACACACACACACACACACACACACACACACACACTACAGAAAGAGCCAGAAAATTAGCCTGAAAGCAGCTTAGGCATGGCAGGCAGCATGGATCTCCAAAGCTGTCCTGCTGCTGTCCAGGAGAGCCTCATATGTAAGTCCTAAGTTTTAGTCCAAATGTCCAAGTCATTCTTTGTTCTCTCAGTTCCCTCTCAATACGGGGAAAGGTTTTGTTTGTTTGTTTGCTTGTTTTTAAATAGAATGCTGGGTTTTTCTCATTATTGTTGGTGTCACAAATAAGATCTGAGAGACTAAAAGAGAAAGGAGCATCTGTGGGAGGAATCTTGGATGGTTGGCAGCATGCATGTGGGGTGGAGTTGCCTGGCTGCTTAACCTTTGTGGAGTGCTAGGTGAGTATGGGAATACTTGGAAAATGTGGTCAGAGACTGGGCGCCTATTACAAGAAGCTAAGATATTAAGGTACAAAAGACTAGTAAATGTGCTATTGTTACAATAAGGCTGGCTATGGAAAAATCATTAGAGCAGAAAAGAGAAAAAATAGAAACTCCTGCAAAAGCTGAAAGGCATGCTAGGTTTTCTAAGATTCCAGCTAGTTACATATTATGGCCCTGGCTTGTGCAAGTTTATTTTTTAAAAATTTCTTAGTCTGTTCTGGTAGACAAAGGTATCTTGTGCACGTTTTAAAACTGACAGGTAAATTACAACAACAAAGTAAATTCAGAGCTCAAATGGTTAATCTGCAACTGTAGCATTAAGTAGAGTGTTCTAAAGCCATCTATTTCTCTTTCATTTTCTGCCCACTTTGAATCTACTGTTATTAAGCTACCAGGGTTGAGATAAAACTCACTCATTCAAGGCAACTTGGAGATTTTCTTTTCCTTACTTCAACCAGTTCTGCTAAAATGTAACAACGAAACTCATTTGGAACTGAAGGAAAGAAAAGATAAAAGAGGTGTTTTGTCTGTTCGTTTGTTTAAATACCAAAGTGCCATGGAATCTACTTTATCCAAAATTTTGATCCACGTCTTTCCTTGGATTACCTATCAGGCCAAATAAAGTTTAGCCATATATACATGTCCCAATTTTGTAAAAAATAATTTGAAACAGCAGTCTTTAGTAAAATAATGAGTCTGTGATATTGTTTCATGACTGGAGTTCTGAGGTAAAAGCTCGTGGATCTTTGAGTGTGTGTGTGTGTGTGTGTTTAGATGTGTTTAAGCATATGTACATGTATTATGTTATTTGTTGTTTCTAGAATGCTACCAACTTGGCTTGTAAATACATGAATACTCAAGTAAGTCCAAATGATTTTCAAGTTCATGTGAATTCACTAATCTTTGGTAAATAAACTGGCTTTAAAATTATTAGTAAAATAAAAATAAAACTATTTTCAAAAGCGTTAACATATATTTTGGTGTTTACTGATTATATAATTTTTATGTTTTCCTCTACTAAATATTTTATGATGTTAAGCTTTGACATAAAGTTTATAGGACTATAAACCCAGCCAAAAACAGAGTAATATTTGTTGTATGAATTTTTCATAATTAAAACTAATTTGATGTTGATTTAACAAAACAGCTAAATTTTCTGAGTTATCAGCCAAAATGGTCATGTGTTTAAGGTTCTTGCTTAAATGAATACCTAATATTTACAGATTATGAAAATGATTAACAAAAAATAACCTGAAATAATGACTAGCTTTGTCTAATGTTTTGGTTGTCATGAGTAATCTAGGTAAACTGCTAAAAAATAAATAAAATGATTAAATTTAAATGAGACAAATTCTTGTGGGTAGACTTTTTGTGTGTCTTAAAATCTTAAAATTATTACAGGTACCCATTGAATTTCTGGGTCATTTCTAATTTAAGGAGGGTTTTGATGTGGTGCCTTAATCACATTTCTGACCCTGTTATTAAAAAATAAAATCTGTGTGTGTGTGTGTGAAACATTGGCAGACCTCAGCGACCTGGATAAAAGCAAGGACTGAGGCCATAATGTAATCAAAGAACAAAAAAAGGGATGGGCCAATGGGTGCCTGTACACTTGCTGTGGCCCAGGCAGGTAACGAATGTGAACAATACTGCTTGCCAGGGGCACATTCTAAAATCACCCACACAATCTAGGGGCCACACTGCTATAACACCCTTTTGTATTAAAAGTCTCTAGAGATGCCATAGGCATCAGTTGTTGTTTGTGGCAAAAATAACCAATAGGAATGGTACCTATATGGTTTTGGCCTCAATTATGGAAGGGGTGGACTCTCATTGTACAGTCTTAGAGCAACAGCTGTTGGCCATGTATAAGCCATTGTAATGAGCAGAGGCCATCATATGAGGCAGATCATCGCAGCAAAGATTGCTTGTACTATAAAAGGATGAATAAAAGACCTCCTAGCCAAGCCCACTTCTGGTGTGGCACAAAACACACCTTGCATAAATGGCACACCTATCTACTAAAAAGAGATGTCTTGTCCACCAGTCCTTTAAGTCAGGCACTACAGGAAGTGCTCTGACCCATCTACTCTGAACAAGTGGAAGGGACAGACATGGAAGTGGAGCCACCTATCAGGCAAACCATCATATATGATGGGAACTCACCAATACCCACTAGTGCCTGGTACACTGATGGGTCTAGCAAAGGCACTCAACACTAATGGTGAGTGGTCATGGTGCAAGCTATGGGCAGTTTAGATACTCCTCACCCATGAGCCCTGGTCACTGGTCACTTGCACAATTGGGCTACATACAAAAAGCCTTACCATGTGGATCAATCAATGGCCCACAGACATTTGGCAGGTTTTCATCAGGCCCTTTCGTGGAACGTCCATGTGGCAGGACATCCACATCAAGTTACACAAGAAGGATGCCTACCTTACAGTGTACCATGTGGATGCACACAGCCCCAAGTTACCTTGAGTAAATCAGGAGGTAGATGCCCTTACTCATGTGCTGGCAATTTGCCCGAGCCCACTGGAGGAGCCTACCATATGGTTACATCATAAGAGCGACCACTAAGGGGCAGCCATTAGATGGGCCATAGCAAAGGCAGCAGGCATCCTTATCAAATATGCAGATATTCTGGCAGCTTTTCTGAACTGGGAAGACCTGTTCATGGCTATGACCTAGAAAATTTCCCTCCTCACCAGGTTACATACGTTGAACTGTACAATCTATGCAGGACTGGCAAGTAGATTATGTCGGCCCGCTGCCCCAGAGAGGAGGGACAAGCTATGCCTTAACCTGTGTAGCCACAACAACGGGGCTACTTACAGACCTTCCCGGTAAAACATGCGATTCCCTCACTGTCATGCACTCTATGCCAAGAAGGATAGGTAGTGATCAGGGTCCCCATTACATGGGCCATGCTGTCTAACACTGGGCAAAGGAATAAAACATAGACTGGAGGTTCCACTTACCATGTAGCTCAAGAGGGACAGGCCTCATAGAAAAAAAGAATGCTCTGTTAAAAACCTAATTATGTGGATTGTCTCAGGACAGTTCTTTAAGGTCCTGGTTTAAGAAACTCGCTGAAGCTATACACATTTTAAATGAGTCATTCACTACCATACATGGTGTTACTCCCTGTGAATGATTGAAAAGGCCTGTAAAACAGGCCCCACAGAGTCTCAGGGTTACCTCTTGAGACTCAGGGCCATGCTCCTGAATCAGGTGGCCACACCATGCTCCTGAGAATACCAGTGGATCTGCCATGTGCCAACGGCTAAATGAACCTGAGTTGAGCTAGAAAGTGCTCTTGTACTGGATCAGTTTCATGGCACCAGAAGGTACCATGAAGGCTGCTGGAAGGGAGTTGATCCCAGCTGTGCTCCTTGATGGAGGTCTGAGAACCTTACGGTATCAACACATGGCAGCACTGACACCTACTGAAGTGATCATAGTGCGGATAGCACAGGCCAGGCCAGAAACTTATCAATTGGCTATTATGCTTGCTCCAAGGGAGAGAAGCCCCCCATGGTACTGTAAGCCGGGTTTGAGGCTTGGTGGCCTTCCTAACAGGGCCAATGGAAGAAAATAAAGAAGTAATAATGTTACAGTGAATACCCATGAGGGCTCCCGCTAAACACCTGTATTTACACCCATAGGCTGTTCTTCCTGTCACCAGTCTAGAATGTCTTCCTATACTAGGCTGCAATTATAGCAGCAGTCAGCACCCAGTCTGACTGTTTGGCTGTTTGGTATGTGGATACTTCCTCTTGTCAAGTTTTAGTGTTATGCCTTGGAATATTCTACCTTCCTCCTGACGGAATTGCAGTAACTGGTTCAACAGGTACCAATAAGGCAACCCTGGTTCACTGGGGATTGCATCCACCTGGTGGGCAAATCAGTAGCAGAACAGAGACCCAAAATGTGTTTGCTCTTGACTGGCAACGAACGAATGACACCACACCATTCACATGTCCATAGAAGATGGCATCTTCTGGGCAGTTGCTGAAAATGCAGTGCTCTACCAAAGAGCCTCTGTATATTTTGAGAGACGTAACCGCACCTCCATTGCCACCGATTCCTAACCGATGTGGTTGCTACCCCCATTAGCCTGTAATTGTACTTATCCGGTTTTGGCAACAGACTGGACTGGTTGACAAAATAGCTCTAAGAAGGCAAGTGTGTTTTCTTCACCTTTGGGGGCAGGATGGTTATAAGTGGGCTATGTACCCCATAACTTGACCTGGGTGATACACAATGGGGTAGTCATTTCTACCAGGAGTTATATACAAAACTACCCACCAGCCCATCCAACATACAAACCATGAGAGCCAGGTTTCTCTGATCCTTGGCACAGTGGAAATGGCCAATGAGTATTCTCACATTATCTGCAGGTACCATTGATGCTTTGACTCAAGTCACTGTCCTGGCACTATTAACTGCCAAGGAATTTGATCATACTAAGAATAGCATTAGCTTGCTAGGTCAGGAGACTGCTCAAATGAGAAAGGTAGTATTACAAAGCTATGTGACTTTGAACTTTCTCACCGAAGCCCAGGGTAGCTCATGATGCTACCTGTTTTGCCTATGAAGAGAATAATGTGACAGATGCTTTAAATCATTTGTCAACTCAAATGTACTGTATAACTCAATTAGGTTTCTTTGACTCATTCCCAAATTGGTTACACAACTTACCTATCCCTTGGAGTTATGTTTTGCTAATAGACATTATAATTGTAGTTAGCTTCTGTTTTTCATGTTGTTATGTGTACTGCAGATGTGGCTCGCACACACAAACCATGGCTATATGTTATAGATCTCCATAGTTCTTTCCCTTATACCCTGCTCAGAGACCCTTATGCAAGAGTTTATGAGAAGAACATAAGAGCTGGGGGACAGGGTGAATATTAGCATGACCGATCCCCCACCAGGTTACTAAGGGGTGTATGTCTGCTATCTAAACTCTGAAGGCCGGGCAGTAAGCCAAGGCCACAGTGCCCAGCCAAGGAGCAGGTATCTATGAGAACCCAAACATCCCAGAGACTACCTAGGAACATATTAAGAAAAACAGTCCTATTACACACATACAGTAGGCAAAGAGCCAGAAAATTAGCTTAAAATCAGCTTAGAAATGGGAGGTGGCACATTAATCTCTAAAGCTTCCCTGTTGCCTCATATGTTAAGTCCTAATAAACTCATCTGCTTGCCAAGCTGGACTTGTTCAAGTCATTATTTGGTTTCTCAGCAACTTTCCAATTTGGGGAAAGATTTTTTTAGTGCAATTCTAGGTTTTCTTGTTAAAGAATACATAGCTAATTTAATACAATATCTTCCTATTACAAGTATTAGATTCCTGATAAACGCTCACTGAATGAAAGTTGAAATATTAAAATGTACAGACATTTTATTTAAATAATTATTTAAAAATAAGTGTTTTCTTCTTGATTATCTTGGAAAGGCTTATATGCTTTATCGATTTTTAATGTAACCAAATCTAAATACAGTTTCCAATGAAATAGTGATTATTTCTAACCTAAAGAAGTATTACTCTGATAACTGATTAAATATCAGAGTAATGAATCCAATAACCAAACTAACTAAAGATAATGGTCTCAACAATGTATTACCTATTTTTAATTTCTAGAAAGTCCATAGAAAAAAATACAAAGGAAAAAGAACTTCAACTTCCACCCTCTTCTTTTGAAAACTTTGACAAATTTTCACACTATATATTTTTGAGAGAGCTTCAAGATAAAAATTGTGAAAATGACCTTTACTTTATGCTTTTATTTTCTTGATGTGCTAGCTTGGATTATCATTTTATGCACTATTTATAGTCTTTTTATGGGAAAGCTGACCTTTATTGGAATTTAGGGATGGACAGAATACAAATGTGCAAGCATACTTCTTATGAGCTGGAAAAAAATTCAAAGGAATGATAAACAGATGAGGAGAGTGTCTGTGAAAGATTCATATGAAGTGTATCTTTCAGGTTAGGGTTTACAGAAACCAATTACAGTTTTGTAGCTCTCTAGATTGCTTTATCAGTACTTAAAAATGAAAGAAGATAAAGCAAGTACCTACATGAAATACCCTTCATCAAATAATCCTGCAAATTGTATTACACATATAGGAACTCAATGTAGTAATTAGGTTTTGTTTAAAATTATTCCATGTAGGTATATATTTAAAATGTGCAAAGCTCTAACTTCCCCTGTTTAAAAAATCTGTCACCATGCTTCCTTTTTAATAGTGATCTCTAAGTTGGCTTTTGAACCAGTAACTTAAATGTTAGAAAACTATAATTCTTGATTGAGATAAAATGATAAAAGACACTGACAAAATAAAGTGAATATGCTATATATTAAAATTGTTCCTAAAAGTAAACATTATCCTGAGAAATGTTTAAATTAGCAGCGATCTTAGACTGGCCCCAAATTAAATTAGAATAGTAGAAATTATATTAGTCTGAAACTGTATTTCTCCATTGAAAAGTAGAATATTTAATTTATTGATAATAAAGTTTGAATGAGTATACTGAGCTGATTAAGGGACGCTTCAAAGACATACATAGAATTTCCACTTAAAAAAATACTCATTGGTTATGCAAGCATAAAAATAGATTAAACAAATACATTCAATTTTTCAATACAGCAAAAATAATACTCTTTCTGGTTCTCTTTGGATAATAGACAACATTGCACAGCTAGCTGGATGTGGCCATGTGAATAAATTTACCCCAGTAGGATGTGTGGAGCATAATGTATGCCTGTTCTAGGCTGTGGACTAGGAAATCAACAACCAGTTACCTGGAAAGTGTTATGATGAAACTGGCTGAGAATCCAGAATATTGGATATTTGAATGACTGCAGAGGGTACAGCTTCTGTGGACTTATTGACTTGGAATTGCTATGGGACAGAAAAATGATTATTTATTTTGTTTAACAATTACACTTTTTGGTCTGTTACAGCTGTCCAGACTACTTTACTTAATACAACCAAAGAGAAGAAAAAAATATCTTTCAAGCACTCAGTTTCTAGAGTCTCTCTACAATAAAATTACTACTTCAATGATTGGTTTATTTGCCCGCAAAAGAATTGGAGATTTACATTAATAAAGACAAAGATGACATCACATTACCAAACAAGAGATGTGAGAATCTGATGAAATCAAATGCCTTGAAAATGGCCAATTATGTTTGATGATCGTAACCAAGAAGTAAATGTCAATTGATGTCACCATCAAATCATGCTTTCCCTTTAGAAATCAATAATATTTATTTTTTATTTCTTAATTTTGTCTTCTCTTTGGTAAAATGTAATAAATGGATAACTACAATGGACAAAATGTGAGTCATCTCTTTTTCACCCTTTTTCTAATCTCATTTTACTTTACAGAATTGAAGACTATCAATTTGGTTGGCATCTCCAGTAAACTTGACTGATAGTTAAAAATAGCCATCGTAATAATAATCTGTGAGCACAATGGTTGCATACAATTCAAATAACTAATTCACATCTACTACATTTACTTTTAAAGAGTTTTGATTTGAACATTTACTGCTTTTTATTAATGAAAACCTGTCTACATTTATTAGTGTATATGCAGCTGTTTATTTTAATTTTTTGTTCTATATCCTAGTCTATTTGGCTATTGAGTACTTTTATTGCATGCATACATATATATATATGCACATATATGTGTATATATACATACACAGTGTATATATATAAATAGTATATAATTACATATACATTGATATATAATGTGTATGGATATATAAATATGTATACAATTAATTTCATAACCCACATTTTATTATTTTATTAATATGTTCAGTATAGGCATCTCTCTTGAAAAATTGTTCTCATTCCAAGTTCTGGTTCTGTTTGCTTCAGTTTCTGAAGTATTGCTCCTTTTTATTATTTGATGAATTTTTATGTTTCCCTGCGATGATATCAACTTTATTTAATCATGTTTTATGATCATTTCCCGATGGTCAAATGTGTATCATTATCTACCATGAGTGACTAAGGACGAAGTGCAGGGACACGGTGATAACTTTTTTCCAGAGTCCTAACTTTGCCATTTATTTAAAATGAATAACTCTTTATAATTCTCAATGTATTTTATTCTACTTCTATTGACTTTGTGCTTCAAGTTTTAAAAAATATACAAACATTTAAAATAAACTTATCCTACCTATGGTTGTAATTTCCAGGTGTTATTATAATTTTATTATGAACTTAATCTCTTTTTTTTCTGTCCAACTTTTATTTTAGGCTCGAGGGAACAGGTGCAGGTTTGTTACATGGGTAAATTGCACATTGTGGAGGTTTGGTGTACCTATTACTTTGTCTCTCAGGTAGTGAGTGTATTACCCAAAAGGTACTTTTTTGCTCCTCATCTTCCCCCTACACTCCACCCTCAAGTAGGCCAAAGTGTCTATTGTTCCCTTCTTTGTGTTCATGTGTAAAGTTTAGCTCCCACTAATAAGTGAGAATGTATGGTATTTGGGTTTCCGTTCCTGCTGTCCTAAGCAAATTTACAAATATGCTTAGGATAATGGCCTCCAGTGCCATCCATGTTGCTGCAAAGAACATGATTCCTTGTTTTTATGGCTGCGTAGTATTTCATGTGGTATATGTACTACATTATCTTTATCCAACTCACCGTCGATGGACATCTAGTTTAATTCCATATCTTTGCTATTGTGAATACTGCTGCAATGAACATATGCATGCATGTGTCTTTATGGTAGAATGACATATTCCTTAGGGTATGTAATAGTTCATTTTCATGATGCTGATAAAGACATTCCTGACACTGGGTAATTTATAAAGAAAAAGAGTTTAATGGGCTCACAGTTCCACGTGGCTGGGGAGGCCTTACAATCGTGGTGGAAGGAGGAAGGCACATCTTACATGGTGGCAGACAAGAGGGAATGAGAGCCAAGCAAAGGGGTTTCCCCTTATAAAACTATCAGATCTCATGAGACTTATTCACTACCACAAGGACAGTATGGGGGAAAATGCCCCCCTGATTCATTTATCTTCCACTACCAAGTCCCTCCCACAACACGTGGGAATTATAGGAGCTACAGAGCAACAATTCAAAATAAGATTTGGGTGGGGACACAGACAAACCATAGTTACGCCTCTGACCCCTTCTCACATCTCACGTCCTCACATTTCAAAATCAATCATGCCTTCCCAACAGTCCCCCACAGTCTTAACTCATTTCAGCTTTAACTCAAAAATCCACAACACAAAGTCTCATCTCAGACAAGGCAAGTCCCTTCCACCCATGAGCCTGTAAAATCAAAAGCAAGTTAGTTACTTCCTAGCTACAAGGCAGGGTGTAGGAATTGGATAAATACCCCATTTCAAATGGAAGAAATGGGCCAAAACAAAGGGGCTAAAGGCCCTATGCAAGTCTGAAATCCAATGGGGCAGTCGAATCTTAATGCTCCAAAATGATCTCCTTTGACTCCATGTCTCACATTCAGGTCACACTGATGCAAGAGGTGGGTTCCCACGGTCTTGGGCAGCTCCACCCCTGTGGCTTTGCAGGATACTATCTTCCCTTCTGACTGCTTTCATCAGCTGGCATTGAGTGTCTGTGGCTTTCCCAGATGCACGGTGCAAGCTGTCAGTGGATCTACCATTCTGGGGTCTGGAGGACAGTGGCTCTCTTCTCACAGCTCCACTAGGCAGTGAAGAAAAATAGTTCTCCTTCTTCTCTTCCAATTTGGATGCCTTTTATTTCTCTCTCTTGCCTGATTACTCTGGCCAGGACTTCTAGTACTGTATTGAATAGGAGTAATGAGAGTAGATATTCTTGTCTTCTTCCACTACTCAAGGGGAATGATTCCAGCTATTGCCTATTCAGTATGATGTTGGCTGTGAGGTTGTCATATGCAACTCTTATTATTTTGAGATACATCCATTTAATGCTTAGTTTGTTGAGGTTTTTAACGTTAAAGAGTTTTGAATTTTATTGAAAGCCTTCTCTGAGTGTATTGAGATGATCAGCCTTCTCTGCATCTATTGAGACAATGTGTGTGCATGTGTGTGTGTATTTTAGTTCTATTCATGTGATGAATCACATTTGTTGATTCATGTATGTTAAACCAAACTTGCATCACAGGAATAAAGCCTATTTGAGTGTAGTGGAATAGAGTTTTGGTGTTCTGCTGAATTTAGTTAACTAGTATTCTGTTAAGGATTTTTGTATCTTTGTACATCAGAGATATTGGTCTAAAGTTTCCTATTTTTATTGTGACTCCTCTAGTGTTTTGGTATCAGGATGATGCTTGCCTCATGGAAAGAGTTTAGGAGGAGTCTTTCTTTTCAATGTTTTGGAATAGTTTCAGTAGTCTTGGTAACAGCTTTTCATATATGTCTGGTAGAATTTGACTGTGAATTTGTATGGCAGGGTATGTTCTGGTTGGTAGGCTTTTTATCACTGATTCAATTTCAGAACCCATTATTGGTCTGTTCAGGGTTTCAATTTCTTACTGGTTCAATTTTGAAAGGTTGTTTGCAATAATTTATCAATTTATTCTAGGTTTCCTAGTTTGTGTGCATAGGTGTGCTTATAATAGTCTCTGAGGGTATTTTTTCATTTATTTCTGTATTGCCATGGGGTTTGTAGTAATGTCCCCTTTGCCACTTCTTATAGTGTTTATTTGCATTGCCTCTTCTTTTTATTAGTCTAGCTAGAAATGCATTAATCTTACTTATTCTTATGAAGAACAAACTTTTGCTTTTGATTATCTTTTGTACCAGTTTTCACACCTCAATTTTATTCACTTTAGCTCTGATTTTTTTTTTCTGTCTTTGGAGTTGGTTTGCTTGTGTGTGTTTTTGTTTTTAGTTCCTCTCAGTGTGATGTTAGGTTCTTAATTTGATATTTTTCTAACTTTTTGATGTGGGTGTTTTGTGCTATAAATTTTCCTGTTACCATTGCTTTAGCTGTGACCCAGAGATTGTGGTATGCTGTACCTTCGTTTTTATTTGTTTCAAAGAATTTTTTGATTTCTGCCTTATTTTCTTAATATACCAAAATGTTATTCAAGAGAAAATTGTTTAATTTCCCTGTAATTGCATAGTTTTGAGAGATCTTATTGTACTGATTTTTATTTTTATTGTGCTGTTGTCTGATATTGTAGTTGGTTAGATTTCAGTATTTTTGAATTTGTTAAGAATTGCTTTATGGCCCAACATGAGGTAAATTTTAGGGTGCATGCCATATGAAGATGAAAAGAGTGCGTATTCTGTTGTTGGCTGGAGTGTTCTGCTGATGTCTGCTATGTCCATTTGGTCAAGTGTTGACTTAAGGCCTCAAATATTTTTGTTAGTTTTCTGCCTTGATGATCTGTCTAATACCGTCAGTGGGGTATTGAAATCTACACACTATTATTGTGTGGTTATGTAACTCTCTTTGTAGGACTCCAAGAACTTGTTTTATGAATCTGGGTGCTCCAGTGTTTGATGCATATATATTTAGGATAGTTAAGTCTTCTCTTTGAGTTGAACCCTTTATCATTACATAATACTCTTCTTTGTCCTTTCTGATTTTTCTCAGCTTAAAGTCTGTTTTGTGTGAAAAAAGATAGCAATCCCTGCTTTTTTTATTATCCATTTGCTTGGTAGACACTTCTCTGTCTCTTTATTTTTGGAGTATGGGTGTTATTGCATGTGAGATGGGTCTCTTGAAGACAGAATACAGTTGAGTTTTGCTTCTTTATCCAACTTGCCAGTGTATGCGTTTCAAGTGGGGCATTTAGCACATTGATGTTCAAGGTTAATATCAATATGCATATATTTGATCCTGTCATTGTGTTGTTAGCTGATTGTTATATACATTTGATTGTGTAGTTGCTTTATAGTGTCAATAGTCTATATACTTGTTTGTTTTTATGATGGCTGGTAATGTTTTTCTTTGTTTGCTTGTTTGTTTCCACGTTTAACACTCCTTTAAGACCCTCTTAAAAGACAGATATGGTGATAACAAATTATTTTAGCATTTGTTTGTCTGAACGGATTTTATTTCTCATTTGTTTATGAAGCTTAGTTTGCCTAGATATAAAATTCCTGGTTGGAATTTCTTTTCTTTAAGGATATTGAAATAGGCCCCCAATCTTTTACATTTTGGAAAGTTTTTGCTAAAAGGTCTACTGTTGGCCTGATAGGATTCCTTTCATAGGTGACTTGCCCCTTCTCTACAGCTGTCTTTAACATGTTTTCTTTCACATTGATCTTGGATAACCTGAAAACTATGTGTCTTGAGAATTATCCTCTTTATAGTATGTCACAAGTGGTTCCCTGAATGTTTTCAATTTGCTTTTTGACCTCTCTAGCAAGGTTGGGAAATTTTTGTGTGCAATAACCTCTAATATGTTTTCCAAGTTGCTTCCTCTCGCTCTCTTTTTCTGGGATGCCAATAATTCATAGATTTTGTCTCTTTACATAATTCCATATTTCTCAGATGGTTTGTTCATTCCATTTTAGTCTTTTTTATTTATTTTTCTCTGACTGAATTGATTTAAAAACTGGTCTTTGAGCTCTGAGATTCTTTCCTCAGCTTGTTCTATTCTGCTATTAATACTTCCTATTGTATTATAAAATTCTTGTTGTGAGTTCCTCTGCTCTAGAAGATCAGTTTGGTTCTTTCTTAATATGGCTACTTTGTTTTTCAGCTTTTGAATTATTTTACTGGATTCGTTAGATTCCTTGGATTGGGTTTCAATTTCCTCCTGAATCTAAGTAATCTTCATTGCCCTTCAGATTCTGAATTTTATTTCTGTCATTTTAGCCATTTCAATTTGGTTAAGAACCATTGCTGGGGAACTACTGCAACCATCTGGAAGTAAGGAGAAACTCTGTCTTTGTTTCCAGAGTTCTCGCATTGTTTTTTTTCTTATGTATGTGGGTTGATGATCCTTTAATCTTTGACATTACTGTCCTTTGGATGGGAATTTTTGCTTTTATATCCTTTGATATCCTTGAAGGTTTGACTATGGTAAAAATTGGGTTCAATTGAATGGCTTCATGTCTGGATTATTTCAAGTGGCAAAGGCCCAGCTCAGCATACTTGGACTCCTTGGTCTAACCCTTGGGAAGTGGGACCAGGCTCACAGCTTTGCTCTCTGGCCCCCTGATGTTAAGCCCTGCTGCATTGGATGGAGTGAGGTGTTCTCAGTCTGTTGGCAACAACATTTCAATGAGGGGTTCTGGCAAAAGTGTTTCATTGGGGAAGTGTGGCAGAGGAGTCTGCATGCATCCATGCATGCCTGTGGTAGCAGGGCAGTGAGATTTTGTGCGTATGCATGCTGGCAAAGTGGCAATGGGAAAATGTGGCAGATAAGTGCTCACTGGAGCCCATTTGCAGAAGCTCTTCAATGGTCAGGTGGGGTCTGCAGGCAAGGAGGCTATGATGGTGGCCACTAGGAAGAAACTTGTTTGGGCATCTGAGGGTGTGTTGCAAGCAGTGTTGCCAGACAGAGACCCTTGGAGAGGAGTGAGGCCATTCTATGCCTCTTTAACTTACTATTTTTCCAGGAGCTGCTTGGAGCAAGGAATTATTCTTGGTGCTCAGCAACCCTGTGCCGGGTCCTCAGCTTTCCCTCAATTCAACTCAGAGTCTGCATTCTTCCTTTGTCCACTCTCAATGCCTTTATTCCAAATATCTACATTGAGTTTGCTGGTCTTCCTAATGGTCTTGTCTCTCAGTCTTCCTGGCTACATATAGTCAGCAATGTTGGCTCTTCCAAAGTCATCTTGTAATTTACATTGTAAATGTGAGCATTTCCTCTATATATTTATTTCAAAGATAAATTAATATTTTTGTACTTTTTTTCTTTTCTATGATTTTGTGGAGTTTCGTCTAGGTTTTATGCACACATAGGTTCTCAGGGTGAGATCTCTTCATTGCATTTCTTCTAGAAAATGTAACATATATGAAAGTACCTTTCAGTGCGCAACTGTCTATAAATTCTGGCGTTTCTCTCTGCTACCAAATCCTGGAATCAATCCATTGTACACACATTTAAAATAAAACAAAATTCATAGTTTGTGAAAAATTATTTGACTTTCTAGAGACTGTTATAACTTCAAATCCTGGATTTTTTAAATTTTCTCCAAAATGTTATAGGGAGAAAAACCTCATTGTCATAAAATATGTGAGAAATGATGATGGCGTGAATAAAATGATAAATATATTGGAAGTTTCGTGGCATTCCTGCTTCTGGATAGGTTTTGTAAATAAATTTGACAGATTTTGTTGACTTCTATTGATGTCTGAAAAAGACTAATAATCTTAAGCACTATTGATTGAGAAATGAGGAGGTTTAGTTACTATTTACAAAGATAAGAAAAATTATTGGACAAGCAGATACAGAAAAAAATAACAAGTAGATGGTTGTTGGGGGAATCTCATTATAGTCTATTCTCTAAATAGTAACCAGAACTATCTTACTATACTTTTGAAATGGCATTCAACAGTATTGCTCTTCTGCTCAAAACCTCATGATTCATCATATAACAAAGAGTAAAATTAAGGATTATTTTAATAATGTATCAGGTACTACATGACCTTGTTCCATGTTATTTCTTGCCTCGTTTGCTGTTTCACTCCCTGTAGATCAGTATGCTTCTGCTTCTGCTTCAATCACATGTTTTACCTTTGCTTTTGCACTGTCCTGTTTGGAATGCTCTTCCTCAGATTGTTACATTACTAATTCCCTCACTCATTTAATGTATTTTCTAACTATGTTCTTATTGGTGAGGGCTTCCTGGACCATCTTTACAACAATTCAACCCCCCACTTCCTACACTTTTCCTTCCTTCTACTTTGGTTTATTTTATTTCCATTGCATATTTGCTATCAAACATCTCCCACTACTCAGGAAATATGCTTTATAAACACAAAGATATTAATTAATTATATATCCCAGCTTCTAAAACCATACTAAAGTGAATAGAAGCTCACAATTTTGTTGAAAGTCTGAAAAAGATACCAGAAATATCAAGCATATAGTTGCACATATGAGTCTGGAGATAGATTGAAAACTCTAGGTTTCAGATTGAGAGTCATGAGCGTATAGAGCTCTGAAACTAATAGTTGTTTTTTTTTTTCCCCTTTGGCTATACTTCTACCCAGGAAGTGAACAAAGGTGTCTGGGAAGTTTATTAATTATGCCATACTAACAAATGTTTTTGCAAAGAAGTTTGTTGTATTTTCTTACCACAGCAGGAACGTTTCCATGTTTGATGTCTTATGAAGGTTGCTTCTGCTTATGCAAACTTAAAACTTAAATGTGTATTTGCAGTGTCTTAGTGACATAGGAAAATTAAAGCTGATTTTTTAACCTATTACTTAATTAGATGATCATGTGACTTCATCTAAGAAAATCCGGGAAAATTTAATGACACAAGGAAGCAGAAGCAGGCATAGCCAGTTATAAGTATTCTAACACCATCCTCTACCAGGGCCAGTATTTTAAGTATAGTCATAGAAGATTAAGTTTGAGAGTCTGTAAGACCTCTAGCCACATTCTTCTGCTTTATTTTGCTAGAATTTTGCTTTTGGGGGTATAAAATATTTGTAAGCCATCTAAGCTTTGGTTTCTAGTAACATGTCTACATTGTTTTTACCAAGAATGAATAAACCAAAAAGTATATATTTTTTAGCACTGGATTTAGTGACATAACATAGTTACAACTTTATTTAGTACTATTTTTTTCTGCATACATGATTATATATTTTATTTTAGTTTGTGAGGTTACTGGACTAAAACTTTTGAAATCACGCAAGGTGGAGATTTTATCTCTGTAGCACAGAATGTTATTTAATTACAATGTAATCTGATAGGGATGAAAAGATTAAAATAAAATGAGAAAAGAGAAAATAAAATATAGTTAAACCTGATTTTTTCTTCATTAAGAGTATTTTATAAATGATTACTTTTATAAATCTGCATAATAAACAACATTTATATTGCATATATCTTCCATACATAAATTCTAAACCTTGGATTCATCCAGTATAAGCCATGTGGCATATTTGAGAAGTAGCTTGAGTTTTCAAGCATTTTTTTTCTTAATTAAAAGAGGTTTGGAAAATGTAACTTGCAATTATATAAAAATTGTCTCAATTTCAGTAAACTGTTGTTATTTAATCACATGAATTTGTCTGTGAGTTCAGTTGACAATTCAATGAAAACTGTCCTCTTTAGAAAAAAAAGTATTTTTTAGTTTGTTTTTATGCTTAGTTCTACTTAAACTGTTTTTTAAATTACCTGCACTATATCATTTTTCTCTTTAACTTTTCAACTATTTTCCAGAAAGTTACTTATTAAAAAAATCTATTAGTCTCTTTAAAATCCTTTAAACCTCAAGACAATTAAGAAATTGTTGACATTGATCCCTCACTTCCTGAATGTAGCTCATTCAAATTGGGTTAATCAGACAAGCCTTGCCCAGAAACTTCCTTAAGCATGTTGAGTCAATAAAGCACTGAGGTTAATAACCAGACCTAAGTATGGCATAACTATGGATGGCTACTAGTATTACCTCTGTATTCCCATGTAGTTTTTAAGGCTAGATAAATTAAAGCTTTAAGAGAAATATATTTGTGATAAACAAGTGCATTTTTCATAATTTTATATATATATAATTTTAATGAAAGCAAGGAACTGAAATTAGTAGAAATGAAGTAATAGAATTATATTACTAGGAAAGAAAAGGAAATACAATATGCTCTCTGTATCTGCAGATGCAACCAAGTGGAGATAAAAAATATTTGGGAAAAAACAAGAGAAATAAAAATACAGTAATAGAAAACAATACAAATTTTAAAGTAATACAGTATAATAACTATTTACATATTATTTACATTCACATAGGTACTATAAACAATATAGAGATGGTTTACAGTATGCAGGGGGATTGCATAGTTAACATGCAAATACTATGCCATTTATATAAGACTTGAGCATCTGTGAATTTTGGTGTCCACAAGGATTCTGATCCAAACCCCAGTGGATACCAGATGATTCTATGTGCTTTCTGGGGTGACAGTAGAGTAGAACCTAGAGCTGAATAAAAAAAAATTATTTTAAATTGTCATTAAGTGCCAACAATTTTCCTTAAGTGGAACTGAAAAGAAAAGTAGACTAAAATTGTGTTTTACTCTACTAAACTACACTTATTGTTATTAAGTTAAACAATGTTAAAGCAAATCTTGGTCTAAACTTTCAACCTTATCTTTTCAAACATTCCTCTTTTATTTCTACAATAAATATAATGTTATTTAATTTAGAGAGGTTTCCAGTAATACCTTCTTTTTGCAAGTTACCACTGAGAAAGTGTTCAATACTGTCAATTATTATTTCTCCTTTACTTCAAAATACTTAAAATATAAATGCTTTATATTATGTTGTTCAGCCTGTCACTATGCTAAATTGTTTCTTGTGCAAGAAAAGACTCTTACGCTTATGCCAATGCCCTTGATCTTTTTGAGTAATTTTGCTATTGTATGTTACTTTGATTAAGAAAAGAACATTTGATAGTTAAATCATTTCTCACTATCAAATGTACAGTTGCAATTAAGAAGTTTTATAGACTATTAAAGATGGAGGTTTAGTGTGAATACAGACTCATCTGAAATAAACACTTATATAGTTGGGTCTATAATTATCAATGTATATGTAAGCTAGACATGGAAGCACAAACTCAAAGAGGAAAAAAGGAAATGAATAAACAACATTATAAAGATCGAAATATTTTTGCATATTTTGAAAAATACTGAATTTATTTTTTTAGTTTCTATTGAAATAGTATAGAAGGTTATACTTTATCAGAAAAAAATATTTGATTAAAAATTGTAGTACTCATTCCTTCATCTATAATTAAATTGTGAAACATGCTGGCATAATTTAAAATAAAGGTCTTAGTACTCAGCAGCAGCAGAGAATTATTAATTGCAAAGCCTTTGCATTCTGCCCTGTCAATCAGCAGAAGTCACAAATCAATCAGCTAGTTGGCATAGGAATCAAAGTCAGAGAGGAAAATAATTTCTGCTTAGCTATAATAAAGTACATTGCCTTTTTTTAGTGGAAAACAATGGAATGGTTTTTTATCATGAATAAAATTTAATTTTGAATATGCATGCCTACTACCAGTTTAGTGATCTACCATTTCACTAGTTTTTCTTTCTAATTAAAAAAAAATTGTTTAACAGCTCTACTAAAGTATAATTGATGCATGAAGAGTCATATATATTTAATGTGCACAATATCATGACTTTAGACATTGGCAAAAACTTGTGATATCATCAGCACAATCAAAGCAATAGACATCTAACAGCTTCCGGAGTTTCCTGTGTCCCTTTGTCTTGTTGTTGGTGGTGGTCTCGATGTTATCGTTTTGTGGGGTGTAGAGGTAGTAAGAACACTTAACATGGAATCTATTCTGCTAACATAGTGTGACCTGCTCAATACTGTATTGTTAACTATAGGTACTATGCTGTAGACCAGATCTCCGGAACCTACTCATCTTGCATAACTGAAACTTTATGCCAATTGAACAACTCCCTATTTCCTGGCAACTATTATTGTCTTCTGTACTTCCATGAGTTTGACTATAACAGATATCTCATATAAGTGGAATTATTCAGTATTTGTCCTTGTGTGACTGGCTTATTTCACTAGTATAATACTCTTCAGGTTCTTCCATGTTGTTGCAAATAGCAAGCTTTTCTTCATTTTCAAGGCTGAATAATAGTACTTTATATTTATATGCGACATTTCCTGTATCCATTTATTTGTGGATAGATACTTGAGCTGTTTTCACATCTTGGCTATTTTGAATGATGCTGTAATAACATGGAAGTGCAGCTATTTCTTTGACATAACAATTTCAATTCTTTGGGATAAATATCAGAAATAAGATTATTGGATAATATGGTATTTCTATTTTTATTTGTATTTCTATTTTTATATTTTTGAGGATCCACCATACTGTTTCTTACATCTAGGTACCATTTTACATTGCCACCAGCAGTGCACAGGATTAAAATTTCTCTACATATTCACTAACAATTATCTTTTGTTACTTTGATGATAGCCATTCTAACAGGTATAAAGTACTAGCTCATTGTGGTTTTAATTTGCATTTTACTGATAGTGAAGTTGAGCATCTTTTCATTTATCTGTTGGCCATTTATATGTCTTCTTTAGAGAAATGTCCGCTCAAGTGCTTCACCCATTCATGAATAGGGTCATAGGAATTCCTTACACATTTATACATTTTGAAAATTAACTTCTTATCAGATGTGTGGCTTGCAATTATTTTCTCCTGTTTTTGTTATTGCTCCTGTCATTCTGTTGATTGTGTCCTTTGGTGTGTGGAAGCTTTTCAGTGTGATGTAGTACCACTTCTCTATTTTTACTTTTGTTTCCTGTGCTAGTTTTCTAAACATTTTCTATTTTTTTTTTTTTTTTTTTTTTTTTGAGATGGTCTTGCCCTGTTGCCCAGGCTGGAGTACGCAATGGTGCAATCTCGGCTCACTGCAACCTCTGCCTCCTGGGTTCAAGCGATTCTCCTGCCTCAGCTTCCTGAGTAGCTGAGATTACAGGCATGCACCACCACGCCAAGATAAATTTTGTATCTTTAGTAGAGACAGGGTATCACCATGATGGCCAGGCTGGTCCCGAACCCCCGACCTCGTGATCCCCCTGCCTCAGGCTCTCACAGTGCTGCGATTACATGTGTGAGCCACCGCAAGACATTTTCTTATGTAAATATGCTTGAACCATTTTCAACTTCCTCTATGTCTTACAGTGTTCTACCTTCTCAAACATCTTTCTAGATTTCCTAAGTGAAAAAATAATAAAAATGCTGCATATCCATAGCCTAAATTAGAATGTTGGAGAAATACATTGTTCTTAATAAATAATATTGTTCAGAATACAGACAAAAGGTTGTCCAATGAATATTTCAGTTTCATTGTTGGTTGTTTTTAAGTGATTTATATTTACATTCCTGTATTGAAAGAATAAACACATTCATAATATTAGAGTAAAATAGTTGCATTTTATTAGATACATTTTGTATGATTTAAATTTTATGATAATTTTCTACACAATAAATGATATATCATCTGATATTGATGTAACTATGTATAGATGTTAATGCTTTAAGGCTGCTGGATCTATCAATGTATGTTTAAAACAGTACAATGCTTTTATATAAAAGATATATAATGATTGTACAACTGAACATAATTTTAATTCTTATTTTTATTTGACATTAGTTAATATATTTTATTCATCTTACATCATTTCCGATTATAAAAAGTTGCCAATGCTAGAATAAAATGTTTTAAAATTCTACTATCTTGTATTAACCTCCTTTCTCTTCTAATATTTTCCCTGTATAAATTAGTCAGGATTCTTCAGAGAAACAGAGACAACACGATATCTATGGATCTATTAGAGGGGACTTATTTTAGAAATTATTTCATGTGACTATGGAGGCTGAGAAGTCACATGGTATGTCCCCGCAAGTTGAAGGCCCAAGAAAGCTAGCGATGTAATTCAGTCTGGGTCCAAGGGTCTGAACAACGGAAGAGCCAATGGTATAATTCTTGGTCAAAGGCCAAATGCCTGAGAACCTGGGGACAGGATAGGAGATGGATCTCTGGTTTATGTATTAGGGTCTGAAGCCCTGAGACCTGAAAAAGCCAATGTCCCAGGGCCAGAAAAGAGAGACATCCTAGCTCAGAGAATTCACCCTTCCTCTACTTTTTTGCTCTATCTGGGCCCTCAAGAGATTGTGTGATGCCCACCCACATTAGTGACAATGAACATTTTTTACTCAGTTCATTGATCCAAACGTTATTCTCTCCTGGAACACATTCTCAAAGACACACCTAGAAATGTTTCACCAGCCATCTGGGTATCCCTTAACCTAATCAAGTGGACACATAAAATTAAACATCACATTGTGTGTATATTGCATTCATTTTAAAAAATAGTTTTAAATTAGACATACTGAAAATTAGCAAGCTAAGATGCATATTACAGTATTTAAAGTTCTGTGTCTCTTGAGTATAATTCCCAGGTATTCAAAAATATAATAAAATATTATTAGACTTTGGTATGTCAATTGCATAACAAAGTCAAAAATGTCTAACATTGATATGTCATTTCTTTGATGGTCATATTTAGTAACGTATCTTAAACTTATTCATTTCATAAACTAAATATGGGTATGTTCATTTGGCTAGCTGTTCCAATATGAGCCTCTACTATATAACTATATGTGCTTGCTTTTTTCCACTTCTAAAATAATATATAAAGTTTAATGGATCATTTCATAGCAGTCTATAAAACACCTTTCTAGTATGTTTAGGTTATATTAATGCTGCAAATGTTTGATATTGTACCTACGTCTGCTAATGTTAAAGGCAATACATATATGTCAAACTGTTTCAAACAAGCTAATCAGATATGTACAAAACTTATTGTACACAGTAATGTAAAAGTAATAGAAAAATGTAAATTGATTTATTTGGCATGGTTAGTGTATGCCTTTAAACCAGATGACATACTTTTTTGTTAAACATAGTATGTGATAAAATAATTGATTAAATTGCATTTTTTATCTTATAATAGTAAGATAGAAACCAAATGCCTATAAGACAAATCTATAATTTAAAACAAATAATTTAAATGAAGTGTATTTGATTATATAACTGATCATAATTTGAAAGACCTAATGAATAAGTCTAGAAAAGAAAGTTTTATTACTGACATTAATAATTATATCTATTACAGTTAACATGATCTTTTGAGCTATTTCTAAATCTCAATGGAAAGCAGATCTTGTAGAATACATTAATTTGTTTATTTGTTTGTTTTAGGTTCTTAAACCATGGCATTAGTAACAGGAATACAAGACAGGAACGAGTCAATGACCTAACAGAAACACTAGGACACTTTCCGTAATGAAGGACTAGATAATAAATAGGCTTTGCAGGTCATAAGACCTCTGCTACAATTACTCAATTCTGCCACTGTATCATAAAAATAGACACAGATTGTATGTAAATTAATGGCTATGGATTTTCAGGGCTCAGAACATGACACCTCAAACTGTGGCACCTTGTCATGCTGAGTACTTTGAAATAAATTCGACTGAAAGGGCCTTGGAAGTAAGATTGCTTTGACCTTCTTCTACATTTTTGTCTTCCATTCTTTTTTCTCTCCTGAAGCAAGTCATAGAAACTAGAACATTTTTTCCTCAAAGCAAGCCACAATACCTAGAAATGTCACTCTAACCATTTTTTCTTCTCCATTTAGGGCCCTTATTCAAAAGAAGTCTTACCCCATACCATGCAGGAAGGAATGCTACATGGAGAGGTCAAGATAAATCCGAACAGAAAGAGCTTTCTGGGTTTCTCCTCTCCATCTACCCTATTAGAGCATATACTTTTTGTCCAATCCCTATTTTTTGGAGTTTTTTTTTGAGATGGAGACTTGCTCTGTTGCCCAGGCTGGAGTGCAGTGGCGTAATCTCGGCTCACTGCAAGCTCCGCCTCCCAGGTTCATGCCATTCTCCTGCCTCAGCCTCCGTAGTAGCTGGGACTACAGGCGCCCGCCATCACACCCGGCTAATTTTTTGTATTTTTAGTAGAGACGGGGTTTCACCATATTAGCCAATATGGTCTCGATCTCCTGACCTCGTGATGTGCCTGCCTTGGCCTCCCAAAGTGCTGGGATTACAGGCATGAGCCACTGTGCCAGGCCTGTCCAATCCTATTTCTATAGGGCTGTCCGTTCTTTATTAAACCTAAACATAAAAGTTGAGTTTCCTCTGGGTCCTCATTTCTGAAGGTGCTCATGCCATGTAAAACTTTAATTAAATAAATTGGTTTTGGTTTTCTCTTGTTAGTCTATGTTACAGGATTGTCAGATGTGAACCTTATGATGAGTGAAAAAAGGCATCACACTTTTCTGCCTCTGCAGGTTGTTTCCAGTAAAACCTTATTTACAAAAAAGAAGTGGTAAACATTAATTTGGTGACACTTGATTTAATAAAAAGAGTTGACAACTACAACAACAACAACAAAATATAGCAATAAAAAGACAAAAGCAAAATTCAAATGATGTGGCCTTCACCTACTCATGAAAGCTTTCTGGCTGATCGTCTTAGAATCACTTAAATAATGGATGTCAAATAGAATTTACTTTTTGCCATCTTTCTTCTTGAACATATAGAATATTCCCCACATGTTTAGCAAGTCCACACACCAAATAATAAGCACAGAAGTTTGTCTTTTGGGATACATTTCTACCCCCCCCCACTAATATTTACAAGTTAAAGTCCTAGGCCGCACTAACACAGAACATGACTATTCGCATGTAGGGGCCTAAGGAGGCAATTAAGTTAAAATTATTATTAGTATGGACCCTAATCCAGTAAAACTGATGTCCTTATAAGAAGAGAAAATTTGCACAGAAACAGGTACAGAGCAAAGACCGTGTCAAGATACAGGGAGAAGATGGTTATCTGCAAGCCTTAGAGAAAGAGAAAACTCAGAAGAAACCAACCATGAAGACAAACACCTTGATCTTAGCCTTCTAGTCTCCAGAAATGTAAAAAATAAATTTCTATTTTTTAAACCCCCAGTCTGTGATACCCTAGCAAACTAATGCAGTCTGCTTTCCATTTTATTTGAAGCAATAATATAGAGTTTCTTCTGTATTTTGTATAGGCATATATGCTATCTCATAATTTAAATTCGATGAATTTCAATTATGAGAATTATGAGAATTTGAATCATGAGATAGCATATATATCCATACAAAATGCAAAATAAACTCTGTATTATTGACTTAATGACATTGATTCATTCCTGAGAACCTTGACACTAAACAGAAAAATTTTTCTTCATTTTAATGGGAGAATATTACATATTTTATCTCATTCTAGATACTCAATTTTCACGTTATATATATGAATTATATAAAGTAAACCCATTTTGTATAAGTAATCAATGATGATATAAGCATAAATATAGATTTTACACAAGAGATAATGACCTTAAATATTATCATACTTGCCAGAGTAGGACCAGAAGACCAGAACAGCTTGCAGTTAGTTAACAAAGGTTATGGGGACGTCATTCTTTCAAAGGTGCATTCTTCGAGAAAACATGATAACTTACACCTATGCTGCACTTAAAAATAAACCTATCACACAGAAAAAAATAGAAAAAATACAGGTGACATAAAGGCCTTAAAAATTCAGAAAATAGCAAACCTTCATATATATTAAAGAATAGAAACATTAATCTTTCTTGCTTGTCATATGCATATAAAACAAAATATTTTGAATTCTATTTGATATTCTGCAATTAGAAATTATTGTTTTGAAGAAATTGCTGATTGCCTTTGTCTGAAATCATGATAAATAAAATATTCCTTTTATTATTTAGTGTTTGTCTAGGTGGAAAAGTCATTGGAACAGCCCCTATATTGCCTGGAGACAGTAAAATATCTGTAGTACCCTTTAAAATAAAGCTTGCTTTCCTCATCACCTTAACCTGCCTACACTAATTATCCACGTAGAAGCAGCATGAGCAAGATATTAAAGTGTTCCTCCAGAGTAAATATGTCAAGAATGCCAAAGAAATTATAATACTTGGCTAATATATGGTACCAGGAACAGAAGAATAGTGAGTGCAAATACATCTTGAGAGTGTTGGATGAGGTGACACAGGGTTTAAGGTGAATTTAGAAAAAAAAAAACATTTTTTTTAAACAAAAGGATACTCACTATACTCACCCATGAGTAGGAATTCTACATTTTAGCAAGGAAACTCGGAGCAAATTTTAATAATCTGCTAATATGTTTCTTTGGAGTTTGAGCATAACAGTGGCCTACATTAAATGAAGAGAAAATATCGGAAATGTATTGGCATGTTATTCAGGGGGAGAGAGGTTCTAGGGAGTGAGTGAACGGTCTTGCTGAGTAAAATTGGAGACCCCATGTCTGCTTCTGTTTCCTTACTGAGTAAAATTGGAGACTCCAGAGGACAGTCCTCACACAAAAGTGGCAAGGAATACACTAGCGAGGCAATATGCCTGCATCTTTAAGAAGCTTGGTGGTAGCAGTCTCTGCAGGCTAGTTTGGAGGTAAAAAGTGTTTTCATGAGCCTACAATCATTAGTGTTAATGAAGAAGATAATGGAACTTAGGAATTAAAGACCCCAGAAGTCACAATAAGTGTTAGAGGCAAAGTAAACATAGTTATTAAAATAGGAAATAAGCCCATATTTATAAACAGGTGTCCTGATGAGCAGATATTTGTGGGAAAGGCAAGCAAATAGGGATTGTCAATGGATAAGAGATGCTCAGTTAAGGAGGATTTTTCTAGATAAGTACAAAAGGCCAAATTAAGAACTAGCAAACATCAGCTTCCTCAGCTGGAAATTCTGTTTCTTCAACCAGTTTCCTGATGTAAATAAGTTTAAATACCTAGAATCCATTAGGTACATGGAGAGGCTTCTTCTCATTGAAGAAGGATCCAGAAACATCATTACAATTATGTTATTTATTCCCTGATCTATTCCCCAGAGAAATTATGGCTAATCATTAGTGACTGTTGCACCTAAGAGAAGGTAATTTCTGAATACTGACAGGATACTTAAATATGATATATGAACTGATACCGAAGCTAGAGGACTAGGAAAAAACATCCCGTTGTAGCATTCCAGTTACGGAGGGAGCTTGAAAATACCATTTGACAGGGTATTAGTCCACATCTCACAGTGGAGTTAATGTTTTTGTGAAGGCATTTTGTGGTTTTCCTTGTCTCAAAGTATACAATAGAATGCATATAACTAGCAAATGGCAGAAACATTACATTGGTTTTATCTTATGAAGAATAAAGACCAAAAAGTAGAATGCCATTAAATAAAAAGAATTGTCCTTTCTAGGAAAGTCTACAGAGATTAGTTGTACTAACAAATCGTGGTGGATGTTGAGATGGTGGTGGCCCTTGTAAACTTTGTATAAATTGTGACAGACGATAGTGGGATAACTTTTCAGGTGGTAACCACAATTACAGCTGCTCTGCCAAATACAGGAGCTGCCTGTAGCAGAATAACATAGCTTCTAATACTTAGTTTCCCCTAATTATCCAGCAAATGTGTTATGAATTGCCATCAGTAGAAAATATCAGAAGTAGTTTTCTTTCACTTAGCAAAGAAAAAAGTATGTGTTCACTGTCTTGCCCCCTCACTATGCTAACTCTCTTATTTTAATCACAAAATAGTCCCAAAGAACCCTCATTTAATGACATTCAACTGATACTCAATGCTTATCTATATATTAATGTCATAATGCTAATTAGATCTGGTGAGCAGAAATTGGCAAAGACCTTTGTTTTCATAATAAGATACATGCATATTAGCATGAGAAGACAAATTCAAAAAATATTTAGGGACTTATGAATTGTGAAATATTTTACAGATTCAATGTTTTAGGAAATAATGGGATAACTTATCTGAGATATGTCTTCTACCATAAAAAAAATTGTATGGAATAAAGCATCTTGTAGAAGTCAACCAGCCTTTATCATCAGCTTCATCAGTTTGGGAGCAAAGGGCTCATGAGCTAAACAAATATCTTTTCTTTAAGAGATGGAAGATAAGTATTTGTTCAGAACATGAGCTTTGTCTTGCCTAGTGAGATTTAGCTATATCCGCTGGCAAATACCCAACCTCTAAGCTGATATCATATGAAATAAAAGGTGAGCATCATTATTCTTGGGAACCAAACAGCCATTTTAGACTTTTGTATAGTGAAAGTGCAGTGATTAAATTTCACTGGAATTTTATATATATAATAAATATGTACTTGGCTTCTTCGTCTGCAATGAATGTATCATTATCTGAAGACTCACAAAATACTTTTTATAACAACATAGCATTGATACAGAATTACCTAAAACTAAAGGTTGCAATTTATGCCAAAGAATATACATAAATTTGTGTACAACTACGGTATCCATTGGCCTTTCAGAGTACCCAATAACATTGAATCACTTCCTTAACACAATACAGCTATGCACCACATAAAATGTACGTGGCTGAAAAAGGACCACATATATGACGGAAGTGTCATAAGATTATAATATAAATTTTTACTATGGCTTTTATATGCTTAAATACACAAATACTTACCATTGTGTTACAATAGCCATAGTATTCCCTGCAGTAACATGCTGTTTGGGTTTGTAGCCTAGGAGCAATAGGCCATACCATGCAGCTTAGATTATGTGGTAAGGTGTACCATCCAGATTTGTATAAATGGATTATATGATCTCACAAGTACAAAATGTCCTAGTGACACATTTTTAAAAATGTTTCTCCATCTTTAAGCGATGCATTACTGTAGTTTAGTGGTTTGTTAAAGCTAATGCCATCTTGTCAAAAATACTCTGCCACATTTGAGTGACATTTTCCATGATGCAGTTACTTTCTGAACTACGAGTTGACATCCATGTTCCATCAATGTAAGCACTGAAGCCTTAGAAAATGCAAGCATTGAAGCCTTAAGTTGGAATTATGATTAGCATCTATATTTGTTTATTGATCGATTTGAACTCATTGGCAAAAGCTCTAATATACCATGAGAACATACGGCACTTTTCTTAAGTCAACAGATGCAGACTTAGGCATAAGAGTAAGAAACAATTCTGTGTCATACATAAAAACTCAACTTTTCTTTTACTGAAAGTCGTCTGGTTAATTCCTATACCTTAAGATATTTTACCGGCCCTCTCATGTACAAAGTTAAAGCTAAATAGCTGGTCATCATTGTTGAAAAATTAGTTATAGCTTTGAAGTTACCTGTTCAATTTTGACAAGAAAAGTCGAGGTTTTTAAATTCCAAATATGGTTTTAAATGCTAAAACTGTAGGAGCTTTCTTCATTGACTCTTTGAAAAGAATTTGACTGGTTGAATAAGCAAAAAATATTACAGCCAAATAATGTATTATTGTGTCCAGAATTGGTGGGTTCTTGGTCTCACTGACTTCAAGAATGAAGCCATGAACTCTCGCGGTGAGGGTCATAGTTCTTAAGGGTAAAGATGGTGTGTCTGGAGTTTCTTCCTTTTGATGTTTGGACGTGTGGCTGATTTCAGGAGTGAAGCTGCAGACCTTCGTGGGGAGTGTTACAGTTCATAAATGTGGCTTGGCTCCAAAGACTGAGCAGCAGCAAGATTTCTAGGGAAGAGCAAAAGAACAAATGTTCCACACCGTGGAAACCGATCCCAGCGGGTTGCCACTGCTGGCGCAGACAGTCTGCTTTTATTCCCTTATCTGACCCCACCTACATCCTGCTGGCTGATTGGTCCATTTTACAGAGAGCTGATTGGCCCATTTTACAGAGAGCTGATTGGTCCATTTTGACAGGGTGCTGATTGGTGCATTTACAATCCCTGAGCTAGACACAGAGTGCTGATTTGTGCATTTACAATCCTCTAGCTAAACATAAAAGTTCTCCAAGTCCCTACCCGACTCAGCCCAGCTGCTTCACCTAGTGGATCCCATGCCAAGGCTGCAGGCGGAGCTGCCCGCCAGTCCTGCTCCACATGCCTGCACTCCTCAGCCCTTGGGTGATTGATGGGACTGTGTGTCATGGAGAAGGGGGCGGCGACTGTTGGGGAGGCTCGGGCTGCGTGGGAGCCCACCGTGGGGGGTGGTGCTTGGGCATGGCAGGCTGCAGGTCCCAAGCCCTACCCCACGGGGAAGCGGCTGAGGCCCACGAGAATTCGAGCATGGCATGGGGGGGCTGGCAGTGTTGGGGAACCCAGCACACCCTCTGCAGCTGCTGGCCCAGGTGCTAAGCCCCTCACTGCCCAAGGCCGGTGGTGCCAGCCAGCCACTCCGAGTGTGGGGCCCGCTGAGCCCGTGCCCACCCGGAACTCTCCCAGGAGTGCTGCATGCAGCCCTGGTTCCCACCAACGCCTCTCCCTCCACACCTCCTGGCAAGCAGAGGGAGCCCACTCTGGCCTAGGCCAGCCCAGAGAGGGGCTCTCACAGTGCAGCAGCAGGCTGAAGGGCTCCTCAAGCACAGCCAGAATGTACGCCAAGGCCAAGGAGGAGCCAAGAGCAAGCGAGCTCTGCTAGCACGTTGTCACCCCTCATTATCATATTAACCTGATTATTTAAATTTTCATATTCAATGAAAGCTTTCTATTTAGTAACAACATTGCATATCAATAGTGTCAAACTTTAGCCTCACTTGAAGAAAATCATTATCAAAATAACCAATCAAAATGTTTACCCTATTGTACTTTTTACAACCATGCTTATTTATTATAATTACTCACCTAACCCACTATCCCCCAGGTCTCCTTAGAGACAGTTATTATGAGGTTGATTACTTTGTTTATTGAAAAATTAAAATTAGAATGATTTATGTCCTAAAGAAAATGACAAAAATATGTTTCAATAAATTTGACAATAATTGGCCAATGTCTGAGGTTTGATGTAGATTTTGGCCTCACATCATCTCTCTTTCAATGAGTGGTCCAAAATACCTATTTTTTAAGTTCTGTTCCCTTGGAATATTTTGCGTCTCCTGTGTTATTCAAGACCTTCTCTAGCCAGAGTTATTACCTTGAATCAGTCTACTTTCATCTGGTGCCAGCTTATTGCAAAAGACTTTATATTATTCAGGGTGAAATGCTTTTCATTTTCAGTCAAATATTCATGGGTAATATGCTAGAGGGCATTGCAATGAATAAAAGATGGGGAGGAATAATGTGTCAGAACTACAGGTAAAAGTAAGAGAAATAGTGTTATAAGGTCTTATATGTTAAACATGTTTTCTATTTTTTGATAATGTGCTCTTCTAAACACAAGAACTTATGAAGAAGAAAAGATAACATCTGTATCATATTACCTATAATACTTAGCTCCCTCAAAACATATTTTTATAAATATATATTACATTTTTAAATAATAAATGTCAAAATTATACTTTAATTTCCTAAGAAAATGACATTCATTTATATTCTATGGTCATTATATACCCCCATCATGTTTTCTGTGCCCTGCCATTGCATCCCATTCACAAGCCTTTTCTTTCTTTCTTTCTTTTTTTTGACAGAGTTTCACCCTTGTTGCCCAGGCTGGAGTGCAGTGGCACAATCTTGGCTCACTGCAATCTCCTCCTCCCGGGTTCAAGTGATTCTCGTGCCTCGGCTTCCAAAGCAGCTGGGATTATAGGTTTGTGCCAACACACCCAGCTAGTTTTTGTGTTTTTAGTAGAGACAGGGTTTTGCCATGTTGTCTGGGCTGGTCTTGAACTCCTGACCTCAGGTGATCCACACGTGTTGGCCTCCCAAACTGCTGGCATTACAGATGTGAGCCACTGTGCCCAGCCAAGCCTTTTCTTTAAGCTGATGTCAATTGAGATACTGTAGATAATACAGACAGTTGCTAATTTTAATTACTATGAGAAAATAATACTACCTAGAAGGAACCCAGTGACAAGTTTTTGAAGCTTTGAAAGATTCAAGGCAATAGTTTTCCTAAATGCCACCATTCCAAAAGGTGGAAAGACATTCATACAGTAACTTTCCTCAAGAAACAGAGATGAGGTATCAATTGAAATAAAACCAAATTAAGCAACCCATAGACAATCCTTATTTATTTTATTGTATTTAGAGTTCTGCAAATTATCTGACAATTACTAAGAAATAGTATCATTTTAATTTAAAAATGCTGTGTCATTCCCTTGTTCTGAACTATTCAGAGTCATTGGAAGCATTTCTCTTTCACTATGATTTATTCATTTAAATTTATTATTGATTACCTGTTTGGGATTGCATTAGTCCATTTTCATGCTGCTATGAAGACATACCCAAGATTGGGTAATATATAAAGAAAAAATGTTTAATTGACTTACAGTTCCACTGAGGCTGGGAAGGCCTCAGGAAACTTACAATCATGGTGGAAGGCACCTTTCCACAGGGCGGCAGGAGAGGGAATGAGTGCTGAGCGAAGGGGGAAACCTCTTATAAAATCATGAGATCTAGTGAGAATTTACTCACTATCAGGAGAACAGCATAAGGGTAACTGCCCCTGTGATTTAATTACCTCCCACTGAATTACTCCCACCAAACATGGGGATTATGGGCACTATAATTCAAGATGAGATTTGGGTGAGAACACAGCAAAACCATATCAGGGATGTAATGATTAAATATTTTATATATATATTTAAATATAAACATATTGTGTGTGTGTTCTTCTTATTGTTTTAGTTATTTCCAAGATTGAATTTCTTAGAAGTGAGACACTGATTTTGCTTAAAACATATCCCCAGTTCTTAAGTCTAGGGATACAACACGCTATGTGATTGGCTATTAGGATAAGGCCATGTGGAATGAGGGAGACTAGTTATTCATTAGAAAGTAAGATTGTGAGTGGCAGTAATTTTTATCTTTATACGTTTTTACTAAAAATGCAGTTCTCTGTCAAAAATAATTAAAAATATAAACAATTATTCTAAAATACAAAGCAAAAGAATAGGAATAAAACTAAAATATTTCATAAATGTTATTTATCAAAATAGATCTAGAGAGTGGAGAAGTTCAAGCCTAAGTTCACTCTTAAGAACAGTGGATGTGATGAAAGGCAATTGTGAGGAGACTTAATTTAATTTAACTGTCATTGATTTAATGAATATATAGCTTAGAATATAAGTTGGCTAGTTTGCAGGAGAGAGTCAAGAAATGAGAGCTTAAAGAAACCTCCTGGGACCAAACAAAAAAAATAGAGCAATAGCTGTCAATTAGTAGAGTTTGTATATTGTCACAGAAAGAGAGAGAAAAAAAGTACTACTAATATCGCTGTCATCACTAGGTGACTGAGGTTGGACTCAAAGCTATGTCTCCCTGAAAAGCATAATTAGAAGCTTAAAATAGTATGTGTATTGAAGGAAAAGCAGATAGACTTCACTAAAATAACACAAACAGTCATTAAACAAGTAAACACACAAGTAACACCAATGCCCCATAGGAGGAGGCAGTGCTCAGAGTTTCTATATTATCTAAATGGTCAAGTTTTCAACAGGAAAATGAAGAAAAAGTTATGTTTTTATTTTTGATTATGAGTCATACACCAGAAAAAGA
Organism: Pongo pygmaeus; assembly: GCF_028885625.2. Classification (NCBI taxonomy): domain Eukaryota; kingdom Metazoa; phylum Chordata; class Mammalia; order Primates; family Hominidae; genus Pongo; species Pongo pygmaeus. The sequence goes on from NC_072377.2 coordinate 26,104,244, forward strand.
ATAGACAACAGAAATTGTCTTGTGAAACTGGTCAGATTTGGAATTTCATAGGAAAAAGAAATATTTCAAATAGCCATTAGAAACATGTTCAAAGAACTAAAGAAATGTATAATTAAACAAGCAATTGAAGGTATGATGAGACTATCACACAGAATACAGTATATCAATAAGGAAGTAGTATTTGTAAAATTTACAAAAATAGAAATTGTGGACCTGAAAAGTACTGTAATTCAAATTAAATGTTACTAGAGTTGCACAACAGTAGATTTAAACTGGCCAAAGAAAGAGGTAGTATATTTGAAAATAGATCAAAAGAGATTACTCAAATTTTAAAAGGAGAGATAGGAGTATCTATATACTGTCATCTATGGAACACTCCATTCAACAAAAGAGAACGTATGTTTCTCAAGTACTCATGGATGTTTTCAAGAACATTTGCTAGAATACACCATATACCGTATGCACATACCTCAAGTGAAGATGGAAATGAGACACCATTACACACACTCATATATGCATAATGTAAGAACCAAAAGGAGAATGGGGGAAATAATAAATAATCACTGAAAACACCTAGATTTATTAAAAGAAACAACAACATATGGATCCATAGTGCTTAAAAATTCAAATATAACAAATGCAAAAAGATCCATAGAAATACATCACAGTAAAAATCCTGAAAGTCAAAAAGACAGAGAAAACATTGACAGCAGAAAGAAAAGCAAAAAAATAAATATTTCCCTTATAAGAATAAAATAAGATTAACAGTTAACTTATGAGGAGAAACAATGCAGACCAATAGGCAGTGCAATAATACATTCAAAATACTCAATAGAAAAAAATACAAAACAAAACCAACAACCACACTGTCAACCAAAAATCTTAGATCCAAGAAATCTATTTTTAAAAAGTCTTTTCCACAAATAACAACAAAAAAAAAATTTTTCTCTAGCAGACCAATCTTGCAAGAGTTACTAAAAGATCTTCAGGATGAAAGCAAGTAAAATTAGAAGATAATCTGAATCCAAACAAACAAAAGTAAGCACCAATAAAGGGTAATTATGAATATGTATGACATTATCAATACATATTTTTCTCATTTCTTCTATTAAATGATTAAAAAGTAAATGTGTAAAATAATATGTAATGAAATGTATAAAATATATAATGAATTGGAGAGCTTTTAACATATAGAAAAATGATATGTACATAATATGTTTGTTAAAAACATTACAAAGGATTTAAGGAATAAAGCTGAATTTCTTTTTTCTTTTTTTTTTTTTTTGAGACGGAGTCTCACCCTGTCACCCAGGCTGGAGTGCAATGGCGTAATCTCGGCTCTGCCACCTATGCCTCCTGGGTTCAAGTGATTCTCCTGCCTCAGCTTCCTGAGTAGCTGGGATTACAGGCACCCACCACTGCGCCTGGCTAATTTCTGTATTTTTTATTTTATTTTATTTATTTTTTTGTGATGGAGTCTTGCTCTGTCACCCAGGCTGGAGTGCAGTGGCGTGATCTCAGCTCACTGCAAGCTCTGCCTCCCAGGTTCACATCATTCTCCTGCCTCAGCCTCCTGAGTAGCTGGGACTACAGGCGCCTGCCACCATGCCCAGCTAATTTTTTGTATTTTTAGTAAAGATGGGGTTTCACCTGGCTAGCCAGGATGGTCTCGATCTCCTGACCTCAGGGGATCCTCCCACCTCAGCTTCCCAAAGTGCTGGGATTACAGGCATGAGCCACCACACCCGGCCAATTTATGTATTTTTAGTAGAGACAGGGTTTTGCCATGTTGGCCAGGCTGGTTTCGAACTCCTGACCTCAGGTGATCCACCCGCCTTCGCCTCCCAAAGTGCAAGGATTATGGGTATGAGCCACCATTCCAGCCTAAAGCTGCATTTCCTTTTTTTTTTAATTTATTTTATTTTTTTAGTTTTAGCATCACTGTTTTAATACCATGAAATACAAATGTCCTTGCAATGCCAACATAAGGGAGATCTTGGCCAACGTTAAATAAAATTACTCATTCAAAACTCTGCCTAGGGTGATTTTGTAGTTCTTAACAGTCCTCCAAAGCATCTTGAACAGGAATATTAAGATAAATGTAAATCTGCAGTGGCTGAAAAGAGTTGTGAACTTTTTTATTCATGATAAAACCTTATAGGAATAGTAAAAAAAAAACTCCCTGTGAAAAGCTACTAGTACATTGGCCAGTGCTGGGTGATACAGATTCTGATAAAAACATAAATGTATTAGTTCATCTCCATGTAGTAAAAAGTATACTAAAGCTGCATTTCAATTAAGGAAATGACTACTCATCATGCCATGCTATCTTGTTTACTTTACTCTTGTAGTAGAATTTAACATAAGGTAATGAAATGTCTCCCTCTTTGTGTTTTGCTTTGGATTGTTTTGGCTATTTGGACTCTTCTTGGTTTCATATTGTGTCCAGAATTGGTTCCTTCCAGTGGGTTCTTGGTCTCACTGACTTCAAGAATGAAGCCGCGGACCCTCGCGGTGAGTGTTACAGTTCTTAAAGACAGTGTGCCTGGAGTTTTTTCCTTCTGATGTTCAGATGTGTCCAGAGTTTCTTCCTTCTGGTAGGTCTGTGGTCTTGCTGACTTCAGGAGTGAAGCCGCAGACCTTCGCAGTGAGTGTTACAGCTCTTAAAGGTGGCACGTCTGGAGTTGTTTCTTCCTCCCGGTGGGTTTGTGGTCTCTCTGGCTTCAGGAGTGAAGCTGCAGACCTTCTTGGTGAGTGTTACAGCTCATAAAGGTAGTGCAGACCCAAAGAGTGAGCAGCAGTAAGATTTATTGCAAAGAGCAAAAGAACAAAGCTTCCACAGCATGGAAGGGGACTCCAGCGGGTTGCTGCTGCTGGCTGGGGTGGCCAGTTTTTATTCCCTTATTTAGCCCCACCCAAAACCTGCTGATTGACCCATTTTACAGAGTTCTGATTGGTCCATTTTACAGAGCACTGATTTGTCCATTTTTACAGAGTGCTGATTGGTGCATTTACAAATCTTTAGCTACACACAGAGAGCTGATTGGTGTGTTTTTACAGAGTGTTGATTGGTATGTTTACAAACCTTTAGCTAGACACAGAGTGCTGATTGGTGAGTTTACAAACATTTAGCTAGACAGAAAAGATCTCCAAGTCCCCACCTGACCCAGAAGCCCAGCTGGCTTCACTTATCAATATGAATTTTAGAATTAGTTTTTCCTTATTGTGTGAAAAATGACGTTGACAATTTTATAGAAGTTGTATTGAATCTTCTGATTACTTTGCATAGTATGGTCATTTTAATGATATTGATTTTTCCAATCCATAAACATGAGATTTTTTTTTTCATTTTTTTGTTATAATCTATGATTTTTTCATCAGTGTTTTCTAGATTCTTCTTGTAGAGCTCTTTTGCCTCCTTGGTTAAATGTATACCTAGATGTTTAAGTTTTTTGTAGCTATTGTAAATCGGATTGCATTCTTGATTTGGTTCTCAGTTTGAACTTTATTGGTGTATAGAAATGCTACTGATTTTTGTATGTTGAGTTTCTATCCTGAAACCTTACTGAGGACATTTAACAAATCTTGGAATGTTTGGGAGGAGTCTTTAGGGTTTTCTAGGCATAAGATCATGTCATTAGTAAACAGAGATAACTTGACTTTCTTTTTATCCAATTTAGATGCCTTTTATTTCTTTTTCTTTCCTAATTTATCTTGCTAGGACTTACAATACTATGTTGAGTAGGAGTGGTGAAAATGGGCATCCTTGTCTTGTTCCAGGTCTTAGGGGGAATGTTTTCAACTTTTCCTCATGGAGTATAACGTCGGTTGTGGGTTTTCCGTATATGACTTTCATTATTTCGAGGTATGTTCCTTTGAATCATAGTTTGTTAAGGCTTTCAATCATTCATGGATGTTAGAATTTTAGAATTCTTTTTCTGCACCTATTGAGATGATATCATAACTTTTGTTTTTAGTTCTGTTTATTGTTGAAACACATTTGTTGATTTGTTTATGTTGAACCATCATTGCATCCCTGGAATAAAACCTACTTGATTGTGGTGTGGTATCTATTTACTATGATGTTAAATTCAGTTTTCGCATATTTTATTGGGGATTTTTGCATCCATCTTCACTGGAGATATTGGCCTGTAGCTTTTTGTTGTTGTTGTTGTTTCCTTGCCTGGCTTTGGTATCATGGTAATACTGACTTCATAGAATAAATTAGAGATGATTCTCTCCTCATTTTTTTGGAACAGTTTCAGTAGGATTGGTACCAGTTCTTCTTTCTAAGTATGGTAAAATTAAGCTGTAAATTTGTCCTATTTTGGGCTTTTTTATGATAAATTTTTTATTACTGATTTAAATTCACCACTAATTTTTATCTGTTTAGGATTTCTATTTCTTCAGGATTCAATCTTGGGAGGTTGGTTTCTTTCCAGGAATTTATCCATTTCCTCTAGATTTCCTACTTTGTGTGCATAGAGGTGCTCAAAGTAGTATCTAATGTTCTTTTTTATTTCTGTGGCATTGGTTGTAATGTCACATTTTATCATATCTGATTTTGCTTATTTGGATCCTCTCTTTTTCTTAGTTAATCTAGCCAGTGGTTTATCAATTTTGTTTATCTTTTCAAAGAACCAAACTTTCATTCCATTGATCCTTTGTATTGATTTCCTATAATCATAAGATAAATGTAAATTAAAACCACAAGATATCATCTTACACTAGACAGACTGGCCATTAATAAAAAGTAAAAATTAACAGATGTTGGCGAGGATGCAAAGAAAAGGGAATGCTTATACTTGTTTGTGGGAATGTAAAGTAGTAGAATCTCTATGGAAAGCAGTATGGACATTTCTCAAAGAACTAAAAATAGAACCACTATTTGACTCAGCAATTTCACTACTGAGTATCTACCTAAAGGAAAGTAAGTCAGTTTTTAAAAGGCATCTGTACCTATATATTAATCACAGCACTATTCACAATAGCCAAATCATGGAAAACCTAAGTGGTGTCCATCAGTGGATGACTGGATAAAGAAAATGTTATAAATGTTATGTGTGTATATATATATATATATATATATATATATATATATATACTCAGCAAAAACTAAACTTCTGTGATTTGCAGAAACATGGCTGTAACTTGAGACCATTATCCTAAGTAAAATAACAGAAATTGAATGTTAAATATTGCATATTCTCACTTATAAGTGGGAATTAATTAAGGGTACACCTGGACATACAGAGTGGAATAATATACACTGGGGACTCCAAAAAAGGTGATGATAGGAGGGGGACGAGTGATGAAAAATTACTTATTGGTACAATGTACACTATTTGGTTGATGGGTACATTAAAATCCCAGACTTCACCACCATGAAATGTATGCTTGTAACAAAACTACACTGTATACCTAAATCTATAAACATAAAATAAATAAAAATCATTATTTTTCTTATTTTATTTTATACTGTATATCACATACATTATTCTACCCACCACCAGGTAACAATTCTAATGTATCTATTTTCACTCATTTTGACATATATATACATATATATGTTTTTTGTGTTTTTTTTTAAGACGGAGTCTTGCTCTGTCTCCCAGGCTGGAGTGCAGTGGCACCATCTTGGCTCACTGCAAGCTCCGCCTCACGGGTTCAGGCCATTATCCTGCCTCAGCCTCCCGAGTAGCTGGGACTACAGGCGCCCGCCATCATGCCCAGATAATTTTTTTGTATTTTTAGTAGAGACGGGGTTTCACCGTTTTGGCCAGAATGGTCTCGATCTCCTGACCTCGTGATCCGCCCTCCTCGGCCTCCCAAAGTCCTGGGATTACAGCCGTGAGCCACTGCGCCCGGCTATATTTTTAAGATTAATTTATTTGAACATTCACCTCCTGCTCCTAGTTATTGGTGATATATGTTGATTCAATATACTCCACTTTACTTATTTAGCAATTAGCACTCTTTGCTGTCAATTTTCTACTGTAATAAAAAATACTTGAGTGAATACGCTTGTATATGTATATTTAATAATTGTTGTGTTTTCTGATATACACATATAACATTTCCTAGTTTACAGAATATAGGAGAATATGCTTATTTTAAATATTTGCTCCAAAAATGGTAGATGACAGTATTTATTTATTTATTATTTGTTTTAGACAGTCTTGCTCTGTCACCCAGGCTGGAGTAGAGTGGCACAATCTCGGCTCACTGCAACCTCCACCTCCCAGGTTCAAGCGAGTCTCATGCCTTAGCCTCCCGAGTAGCTGAGATTACAGGTGCCACCATACCTGGCTAAATTTGGTATTTTTAGTAGAGATGGAGTTTCACCGTGTTGGCCAGGCTGGTCTCAAACTCCTGAACTCAAGTGATCTGCTCACCTGGGCTTCCCAAAGTGTTGAAATTACAGGCATGAGCCACTGCACCCCACCCTATATAGTATTTTGGAATGGTTATGTGGTCTACATTTCCATGAGCAATGCATGAGGATAGGACGCCTTTTGATTTCCATAATATATTCCTCTGAAGAGCACAGGACTTTATGTTTGATGAAGTTTAACTGATCATTTAAAATAAATGGTTTACTATATTATTTATTTAAAATATATCTTTGCCTACCTAGCATTTCAAACATTATATTTATTTTATTTATTGACATGATATGCTTTTAATTTTTATATTTGAATGTGTGTGAGTGGCTTTTAGGTAAAGGCAAAGGCTTATTTTCTTTCCATGTAATTATATATTTGTTTCAGTACATCCTTGTTCTTGTAGTTTTAGGAATTTAGGTAATAAATTATTGGGAATATATACACAAAGGGGAAACTGTCACTCCAGGAATATACTTTATTTTTCTGAGTAATACCTGATTATGCTCCAGAATGGTCTACACCACATGTTAATATTGGCTACTTCATATGTTTTTCCTATCTTTTAGATGTAAAGTAATATACACTGATTTTTTTATTTTTCATTTCTTGGATAACTTTCTATCATTCTTCTTGTGAATCTATATATTTCACCTGTTAATTACCTGTCCATAAAAGTGAAACAATTTTTTCATATTTGCATATTTGTAGCATTACTTTTAATTCTTTCTACAATAATCTCTTTTATTTATAAATAGCTTTTTCCATTCTTTAAACTCCATTAACTTTATTCATGATTTCTTTGATGGAACATCAATTTTCTTTTCTTTTTCTTTTTCTTTTTTTTTTTGAGACAGTATCTCGCTCTGTCGCCCAGGCTGGAGTGCAGTGGCACGATCTTGGCTCACTGCAAGCTCTACCTCCCGGGTTCACACCATTCTCCTGCCTCGGCCTCCCAAGTAGGTGGGACTACAGGCACCCGCCACCATGCCCGGCTAATTTTTTGTATTTTTAGTAGAGCTGGGGTTTCACCGTGTTAGCCAGGATGGTCTGGGTCTCCTGACCTCGTGATCTGCCCGCCTCGGCCTCCCAGAGTGCTGGGATTACAGGTGTGAGCCACCATGCCCGGCCAGAACATCAATTTTCACTGCAAGTAGATTAATTTCTTACAATATTATTTAGGCTTTTGAAGTTGTAAGAATAATAGTCAATATTTACCCTGGATAAAAATTAATATGTTTTTCACATTGCTTCTATTAATTTTATATTTTTTCTTTTCAAATTAATTACAGGTATATCTTGAATATATTGCAAGTTTGATTCCAGGCTACCACAATAAAACAACTATCACAGTAAAATGAGTCACACAAACTTTTTGGTTTCCCAGTACATATAAAAGTTATAATTACACTATCTAATAGTCTATTAGTTGGGCAACAGAATTAGGTCTAAAAATGTACATACATTAATATAAAATACTTTATTACTAGAAAATGCAAACAATCATCTGATCCTTCAGCCAGTTGTATTCTTTTTGCTGGAGAAAGGTTTAGCCTCAATGCTGATAACTGTTGATTAATCAGGGTAGTGCTTGCTGAAAGCTGGGGTGGCTGTGGCAATTTCTTAAAATAAGACCACAATGAAGTTTGCCACTTTAATTTATTCTTTCTTTCACGAAAGATTTCTGTGTAGCATCTGATACTGTTTGAATGCATTTTACCCATAATAGAACTTCTTTCAAAATTAGCATAACTCTTCTCAACCCCTGCCACGACTTTATTCATCACAAGAAATCATATTTTTTTCCTCATTTGTTCAAGTTGTATCATGAAATGGCAGCAATTTAGTTACATCTTCAGGGTCTACTTCTAATTTTAGCTATCTTGCTGCTTCCGGCACATTTGCAGTTCAAAACTTCCTCTACTGAAGTCTTTAACCCTTCAAAGATATCTCCGAGAATTAGAATCAATTTCTTCCAAACTCCCATTAAGGCTGATATTTTGACATCTCCCCATGAATCATAAATGTTCTTAATTGCCTCCAAAGTGGTGGATCCTTTTTAGAAGGTTTTCAGTTTACTTTTACCATAGCCATTATAGGAATCACTCCTGATGGCAGTTACATAGCCTTATAAAATATATTTCTTAAATGACTTGAAACACAAAATTACTCCTTGATCCATGGGCTACAGAATGAATGTTCTGTTAGCAGGCATGAAAACAATATTAATCTCCTTGCCCACCTCTATCAGAATTCTTGAGGGACTAGGTGTGTTGTCAATGAGCAATAGTATTTTGAACGATTTTTTTTTTCATGAGAAGCAGGTCTCAACAGTGTACTTCAAATATTTAGTAAACCATGCTATGAACAGATGCGCCTGTCATCTGCGCTTTGTTGTTCCATTGATAGAACACAGAGTAGATTTAGCATCATTCCTAAGGGCTCTAAAACTTTTGGAATACAAAATCAGCATTGGTTTCAACTAAAAGTCATCAGCTACGTTATTCCCTAACAAGAGAGTCAGCCTGTCCTTTGAAGCTTTGAAACCAGGCATTGGCTTCTCCTTTGTTGGTATAAAAATTCTAGACAGCATCTTCTTCCAATACAAGTCTGCTTCATCTAGATTGAAAATTTATTGCTTAGTATAGCCACAGTAATCAATTATCTTAAGCTAGATCTTCAGGATAACTTACTGCTTCTACATCAGCTTCTACATCAGCACTTGCTTCTTCAGCTTATAGTTTTACGTTGTTATGGAGCTGGCTTCTTTCCTTAAACCTTATGAACCAACCTCTGCTAGCGTCAAAGTGTTCTGCAGCTTCCTTCACTCTTGTGAAGAATGAAGCTTCCTTCAATCACTTGTTTCTAAAAATAGATTATATCAAGCATAGTGGAATTTTTATGTAATAAAATACTGTAACTTCCATTTTACTAGCAAACTCTTTCTTTCTGGCTATGGCTAAGCAAGTTGTCATGTCAAAGAAGCCCATATTGTCAATACTTGGGATGGCCTTCACCGAATAGCCAGAAAGAAACTGAGGTTCTAAATCCAAAATTTCATGGAAATTGAGTCCCATCAACAAACACTCAATTGACTTAGAAGCAGATTCTGACCCAGTTGAGTCTTTTATCAGCTTTGTGAGAGTTTGTAGAATAGCCTTTTGTAAGATCCTGAAGCATGTGACCCTGATAAGCCATACTTCTATTTCTGTTCCAGAAAAATTGTATATAATCGATGCATAGGTTTTACCTCTTCTCAAGCTTCTAAGTTTTGGGGTAATTCCTTATGTAGCAATAGATGACTAATAAAATGGTTTTTAGTATTTATTAATATAAGCTAGTCAAGTCCCTCAAATTTTTATTGTAGAAGTCTTGTGTACATGTGTTGAAGATTAATTCCTAGACACATTAGATTTTTGAATGCCATTTTATTTTCATTGTATTTTGAGTTTACAATAAATCTATATCAAATATTATTGATTTTGTAAATCTAGTATAAAGTGAAAATGCTAAGACTTGATTCTCAAGATGACCCTTTTGTGGGCAAAAAAAGAGAATAATTTCACCTTCTCTTTTCAAAGCCTTCCAATTTAGCTTTGTTTTGTGCTTCCTATTGTTATAGCCTTGGCTGGAGATTTCATTATCATATTTAGCAGCAGCATTAAAAATATGCAATCTTGTCTTGTTATAAGTCATAAAATGAATATAACTTATTCAGTAAGCAAAATAATAGGTGTAAAGGTTTTGTTTGTTTTGTTTTGTACGTGGGGCTTGTTTTTGCATATATGCTATGGAAAGAAATTATGGTAAAAAACTTTTAGGTGGACTACTTTTAACATTAAAAAATTTTTTAAAGAATCAATTAATAGGATTTTTCTCTCTTAGTTAATAATGAGCGGGTATGCATTTCATCTAGAGCATGCCGCCAGGTAGAATGTATATTACTCCTACCTTTACAACAAGAAGAAATCTGGACAAAGAAAATTAATGGCTTTTCTTTAGTCCAACAGAAAACTATGAACCCAGGGAGGAAAATAACATAACATTTAGACAGAGACAGACAATTGGGAGAAACAACAGGGCCTGGGCATTTTATTACCTGTGAAAAATGCCGTGAAACATTATATGAGTCAGTAAGATGATTAAAGCAGAGCTTTGCTTTTACAAAGTGTAAGTATTGAATAGAATGAAAATGTAAAGGAGGGGGCATAGATGTGAGATGGCCACCACCCACTTTCAGGAAAAATCAATATTTGTTTACATAACAAGTCACCAAGAATAATGAAAAACTTTCCCTGGGGAAAAGGGTTCTGGCTGGGGGGAAAAATAAAGATGCCACTGCCAGTCTCGCCTATTACCCTATGGGGAGGGAAGGGAGTAGGGAAAGCCTTATTCTTCAGGAAAAGAACAAAAAAAAATTAGCTTAGACCACTATTAAAATCCACTTAATCTTGAGGATAGAAACAGGAAAACCAAAGCTCTACCACACAGAGTTAGGCAGAAATATATGCGAGGCACAGTGCTATATCTAGAGCAAGAATAAAAAAAAAAAAAAAAACTTGTGAATGACACACCATGACCAAGATTCAACGTGTCTGCCTGAGATTGAGTCTTAAAAAGAACATCAGAAAACACTCTCTTATCTTTCTTCCCACTAGCAACCAAGCACTAAATAAAAACAGAAGAATACAGTTGGGGGATGCAAAAGATAAATTGTCTCCTAAGAGCAGCACAAATAAGAATATCCATAGCCAAACAGGGACATGGTAATAAGAACCTCTTTACCAAGGGTAATAATAGCAACAGTAAACTTTAAAATTATCCCAGACTTAATTAACACAAACTTATGCACTAAATAAATAGAATAAAGAAAGTATGCTCAATTACTAGCATAAGAAATTTTTACAGCTGGCCGAGCACAGTGGCTCACACCTGTAATCCCAGCACTTTGGGAGGCCGAGGCGGGTGGATCACGAGGTCAGGAGATCGAGACCATCTTGGCTAACACGGTGAAACTCTGTCTCTACTAAAAATACAAAAAATTAGCCAGGCATGGTGGCGGGCACCTGTAGTCCCAGCTACTAGGGAGACTGAGGTGGGAGAATGACATGAACCCGGGAGGCAGAGCTTGCAGTGAGCTGAGATGGTGCCACTGCACTCCAGCCTGGGCAACAGTGCAAGACTCCATCTCAAAAAAAAAAAAAAAAGAAATATTTACAGCTGTATCTACTGCTCCACAAAACAACACCGAGACATACAAAAAGGCAAGAAAACCACAATCTAAAGAGACAAAGCAATAATCAAAATCAGACTCAGATGAGACAGTGATGTTGGGACTACAAAACCGTGAATAAAAAAAAAACAACTGTGATTAATATTGAAGACTCTTATTCAAAATGTAAACAAAATGCAAGATCCAGTGGATAAATTCAGCAGAAAGATGGAAAGTTAACACAAGTCAAAAGGGAGTATGAGAAATTAAAAATGTTAACATACAATGACAAAGAATATCTATGGAAGGTTCATAAGTACACCAAACACAGTCAATGAAATAATTTGTGAATGTAAATATACGTCAATAGCAATTGCAGAAACTCAAACACTGTGAAGGAAATGGTGAGTAAAAGATAACAGGATATCAAAGAATTGTGGTAAAATATCGCCTGATCTAACATGTATGTAACTGGAATCTCAGAAACAGAAGAAACAGAAAACAGGGCAGAATAAATACATTGAAAAAATATGACCAAACATTTTTTTTTTTCAAAATTAATGATAGACACCACATCACAGATAAAAGAATCACATTGAAATAGCAGAATTAATACACTTCAGAATTTTTTTAAAAAACAACCTTACGGTATCAGATTCGAACTGCCGAACTCCAAAGACAAAGTGAAAATATTGCAGGCAACTGGAGAAAAAGATAGATTATCTACACAAGAACAATAAGAAATATGGCGTATTTCTAATCACAAATATTGGAAACAAGAATACAATCAAATAAATATGTAAAGTTCCAGGGGTGGGAGGAAGAAACAAACTAGGATTTTATGCCTAGTAAAATACTCTTCATCAGAGCAATATAAATAAGGATTTCTTCAGATAAAATGGGGAAATTCATTATAAGTAGACCTACAAAGAGTGTTAAGGGAGGTTCATTAGGCTGAAGTAATATTGGATCTAAACAAATAAATAGAAATCACTGGAAATGGAATAAATAAAAATAATTTAAAAATATTTTAAATTACTCTTAAAAGATAATTATTTAAAGAAGAAAATTTAATCATATCTTGTGTGTCATAACCTTATCTTTTTATTTTTTATTTTTATTTATTATTATTATTATTATTTTTTTTTTGAGATGGAGTCTCACTCTGTCACCCAGGCTGGAGTACAGTGATGCGATTTCTGCTCATGGCATGCTCCGCCTCCCAGATTCACGCCATTCTCCTGCCTCAGCCTCCCAAGTAGCTGGTACTACAGGTGCCCACCACCACGTCTGGCTAACTTTTTTTTGTATTTTTAGTTAAGCCGGGATTTCACCATGTTAGCCAGGATGTTCACCATGTTTGCCTGCCTCGGCCTCCCAAAGTGCTGGGATTACAGGCATGAGCCACCACCCCTGGCCAACCTTATCTTATCTTAAAAAATGTATTACCATAAAGTTATTGCAGAAGAAATTAGAGAGAGGAATTGAGAATATTCTGTTAGTTTTTCTACATATAAGGCAGAGTGACACTATTAAAGATAGCGTCAGGTGATTTAAAAATGTGTATCATAAAGCTTATAATCCTTAAGGAGTTTTAAAAGAGATATGACTAACATCAATAAGGGTATAAAACAGTGTTATTAAAAAGCTTAATCAGAAAAATCAATAAGCAAACAGTGGACTTGAACAATAGTACAGATCAAATGGATCTAACAAATATGTATATATAAATATGTATATATAAATATATATATATATATATATATTTTAAATTTATTTAGAGACAGAATCTTGCTGTTTCACCCAGGCTGACATGCAGTGTTGCAGTCATAGCTCACTGCAGCCTTGAATGTCTCGACTCAAGCAATCCTCCCTCTCCAGCCTCTCAAGTAGCTAGAACTACAGGTATGTGCCACCATGCCCAGCTATTTTTCCTGTTTTGTTTTGTTTTTTTCTTTTTTTGTAGAAACAAGACCTGGTTATGTTACTCAGGCTGGTCTCAAACTCCTGACCTCCAGCAATCCTCCCACCTTTACCTTCCAAAGTGCTAAGATTACAGGTGTGGGCCACTGTGCTCAACCCTAACAAACATTCCATCCAATAGAGTATTCCATCCAATAGCAGCAAAGTACATGTTACTCTCAAATGCACACAGAAGATTCTTCAAGATGGATTACATGATAAGCCATAGAACAAGTCTTAATAAATTTAAGAAGACTGAAATCGTACTGTGTATTTTTTAACTGTAGTGATATGAAACTAGAAAGGTATTATGGGAGAAAAATTGGAAATTTTAAAAATATGAGAAAATTAACTCACTTCATGTCTCTGAGAATAAATTACTTATGGAATGCTACAAAAGCAGCTCTAAGGGGAATTTATATGAATAAATGCCTACATTAATTAAAAAAACCCAGGTAATTAAATTTGTACCTCAAGGAACTAGGAAAAAAGAAGAAACTGAGCCCATAGTCAGTAGAATCAAGTAAATAAAGATCAGAGCAGAAATGAATGAAGAAAAAAAGCTAGAAAAACAAACAATAGAAGATATTAATAAAAGTGTGATTTGGTTTCTTAGAACATAAAATTAACAAATCTTTAGCTAGACTGACTAAGAAAAAAGAGACAATACTCAAATAAACATAATTATAAAATGAACAGGGAGACATTAAAAATGATTTCACAGAAAGACAAAGGATTATGGGTAATACTAAGAACAATTATATGCCAACAATTTGGATAACCTAGGAAAAATAGAAAAAATTTTAAACACATACAATCTACCAAGACTAAATCATGAAGAAATACAAATCTGAACAGACCAATTGTATTAGTATGTTTTCATGCTGCTGATAAAGACATACCCGAAAGTAGGAACAAAAAGAGATTTAATTGGACTTACACTTCCATATAGCTGGGGAGGGCTCAGAATCATGGTGAGGGGCAAAAGGCACTTCTTAAATGGTGCCAGCAAGAGAAAAATGAGGAAGAAGCAAAAGTGGAAACCCCTGATAAACCCATTAGATCTCATGAAACTTATTCACTATCATGAGAAAAGCATAGGAAAGACTGGCCCTCGTGATTCAACTACCTCCCCCTGGGTCCCTCCCACTACACGAGGGAATTCTGGGAGATAAAATTCAAGTTGAGATTTGGATGGGGACACAGCCAAACTATATCACCAATAATGAGAAAGAAAATTAAATCACTAATTAAAAAGACCAGTACCTGATGGCTTCATTGGTTAATTACCACAAACCAACCATTTAAGAAAGAGTTAATGCCAATCCTTCTGAAATTCTTCCAAAACAGTGAAGAAGAAAAAACACATTCAAACTTAGTTTACAAGGTGAGAGTTACCGTGATATCAAAGCTAGGCAAGGACACTACAAGAAAAAAATAGGTTACAGGCCAATATGAACATAGGTACAAAAATCCTTAACAAAACAGTAACAAATTATATTCAACTTCACATTAAAAGAATAATACACATAATCAAGGGGGATTTATCCCTGAGTTACAAGGATGATTTGCCATAAATAAATTAATATGATATATCATAATAACAGAATACAGAATAAAAATCATATAACCATTTCAATAGATGATAAAACAGTATTAGACAAAATTCACCATTCTCTCATGTTAAAAACTCAACAATTTAGGTATAAAAGAAATGTACACCAACATAATAAACATTATATATCACAAGACCATATGTAACATTGCACTCAATAGTGAAAAAGCTGAAAGCTTTTCCTCTAAGATCAGAAAAAATGGCAAGTCTGGATGCAGTGGCTCACGCCTGTAATGCCAGCACTTTGGGAGGCCAAGGCGGGCGGATCATGAGGTCAAGAGATCGAGACCATCCTTGCCAACATGGTGAAATGTCATCTCTACTAAAAATTAAAAAATTAGCTGGGCGGGGTGACATGTGCCTGTAGTCCCAGCTACTCGGGAGGCTGAGGCAAGAGAATCGCTTGAACCCAGGAGGCAGAGGTTGCAGTGACCTAAGATCCCACCACTGCACTCCAGCCAGGTAACAGAGTGAGACTTTGTCTTAAAAAAAAAAAAAAAGGTAAGAGTGCCCACTGTCAGTACTTGTAATCAACAGAGTACTGAAAGTTTTAGCTATGCAATTAAGTTAAACAAATTTAAAACTTCCAAATAGGCTAGGAATAAGTAAAATTATCTTTATTTGCAAATGACAAATTCAGTAAAATTGCATTATGCAAAATAAACATACAAAAATAAGTAGCTCTTCTATGTACTAAGAAACTTTTAAGAAATTTAAAATACAATCTTATTTATAATAGAATCAATAAAATAAAATATTTAGGGATAAATTTAACCAATGAGAGAAAGATCTGTATGCTAAAAACTATAAAACATTTCATTAAAGAAACTGCCGAAGAAATAAATAAATTTATACTTATGGATCAGAAGAAATAATATTGTAAAAATGTCTATATTACCCAAAGGGAACTATCTATTCAGGGTAACCCTCACCAAAAATTCCTACGGCACTTTTGACACAAATGCAACAAGCAGTTCTAATATTCATATTAAACCACAAAAGACCCCAAATACCCAAAATATTTTTGAACAACAACTACAAAAACAAAGCTGGGGCATCACACTATTTTCTTTCAAACTATACTACAAAGCCATAATAATCAAAACCGCATAGTCTTGGCATAAGAACAGAAATACAGACCAATGAAACAGTATAGAGTGCCCAGAAATAATTTCACATATGTATGGTCAATTGATATTTAAATAAAATGCTAAAAACACATGAGGAAAAGGCATTCTCTTTATTAAATCTTTTTTTGCAAACTGGATGGCCTCATGCAGAAGAATGAAATCAAACCCTTATCTCACACCATTTACAAAATCAACTGAAAGTGGATTAAAGACTTGAATGTAAGACCTGAAACTGTAAAACTACTAGAAGAAAACAAAGAAAAAAAGTTTATTGACATTAGTCTGAGCAATAATTTTTGAGGATTATTACCCCAAAAGCATAAACCTCCAAAGCAAAAAATATATACAAATGGGATTATACAAACTAGCAAGCTTCTGTATAGCAAAATAAACAACAGAGTGAAGAGACAGCCTATGGAATAAGAGAAAATATTTGCAGCTGTACATCTCATATGGGGTTTATATCTAAATTATATAAGGAGCTCACACAACTAAATAGCAAGAAGACAAATAGCCTGATTGAAAACGGGTAAAGAACCTGAATAGATATTTTCCACAGAAGACATAAAAATGACTAAAAGATATTAAGAAAACATGCTCAAAATCACTAACCATCAGGGAAATGCAAATAAAAACCACAGAAAGGTATTACCTGACACTTCTTAGAATGACTATTATCAAAAGAACAAAAGATAATGAGTGTTGGTGAGGATGTAGAGACTAAAGAACCATTGTGCACTGTTGGTGGGAATGTAAATTAGTACAGGCATCAGTATATCCACCTCAAAAAATTAGAAATAGAACTACTACATGACTTAGCTGTCCCACTTCTGGATATACATTCAAAGGAAATGAAATCAATGTGTTGAAAAGAACTCCCAAGTTTACTGCAGCACTAATCACAATAGCCAAAATATGAAATTAACATAAGTGGCCACTGATGGATAAAGGAAATGTGATATACATGTTAAGTGGAATAATATTCAGCATTAAAAAAACTGTCATTTGCAAAAACATAAATGAAATTGCATAACATTGAGTTAAATAGCCAGGCCTAAAGAGACAAATTCTACACTTGTATGCTAAATCTAAAAAACTTGAACTCACAGAAACAGAGAGTATAATGGCAGTTACCAGGGGCTGTAGTTTGGGGCAGGGAAGGGAGGTGGCAGAAGAAATAGGAAGTTGGTGTGAAAATAAAGCTCAATCAAACTTACAGAAGTTAGAAAATCATGTGGGAAAAATGACTAAAGAAATATGAAAACCTCCAGGAAAATAGGTCTTAATATGACTAATCACTTAAAATGTCAATAAACTAAACACTCCAGTTAAGAGTGTCAGATTAGATTAAAAAGAAAATATCTTATTCTTTTCCATCTACAATAAACTTTTATATAAATAGATTGTTGAAAATAAAAAGAGGGAGAAATATATACTACATA
Organism: Pongo pygmaeus; assembly: GCF_028885625.2. Taxonomy (NCBI): domain Eukaryota; kingdom Metazoa; phylum Chordata; class Mammalia; order Primates; family Hominidae; genus Pongo; species Pongo pygmaeus. Next base: position 26,121,988 of record NC_072377.2, read on the forward strand.
AACACTGACTAAAAAAAGCTGAACAACCTCATTTAATTTCGGACAAAGTAAACTTTACAAAAAAAATTATTAGACATAAAAATGTACCTTATTCATAGATACTGGAGCAGGTAAGGACTGCAAAATAAAACCTCCTGGAATATATAAATCATTTACAGAAAAATAAATGTTATAAGAAAGATGCTAACTGATGTTATATAGTGTATATAATAAAATATGTGTAGGCATATTTAGACATTTTAGTCTTTTTACAATAATATAAATATGCTAATTATAAAGTTACTGATTCTAAGACCTGGATATTTTATATGTGAGTCCAAATAAAGCCACAATTATGAATCCCAAATTCACATGAATTGGATAAACATTATATATTGAAAAAGAGTGGTTTTATACATATATGTATAAAAATATATGCGTATGTGTACATGTATACATAATGTACATATATTATGTATTATACATAACATAATACATATGTAGTTATATGTATTGTATATTATATTATTACATATATGTATATTACATCACCTATGTATAACATATAACCTATATCATGTATGTATATATTACATATATTTACATGTATTATATAATATGTATTTAACATGTCATGTATATTGACATGTTATATATAATATGTACACATATACATATGATATATGTATATTAAATTACTTGTGATGCTCCAAAAAGCCATGTAAATATATTGAGTAAAGGATTTAGATCTTTTTAATTGTGAGGTAAATAATGCTGATGGAAAATGAGTCTGGGCAGAATGTTATATATTCATTAAATGTTGGATAGCTTTATGGAATCATGATTTTAGGTGGAGTAAATACTAAGAGAAATGTTTTAGTTTCCTTTGTCAAATCTACTGATGCAAGTTCATTTTTCCCCCAACATTTTTATGATTTCTTTTTCATTCGTTTCACATAGCTAAATTAATTATTTATCATTCCATTGCAGATTCTATTGTAGACTTTGATGAGAGGAAATATCATGCTAATTTATATTTAATGAGTATAGTTTAATTCAGCCTATGAGTTCATTTCAAAACACCAGAGGTGAAAGTTCTTGATTTTCTGACCTATTTCCCTTGAGAGGTTTATTTCCTCCATTATAATATAAACTGATGGACTGGATGTTGATTTTTGCAGCCCCTGCTCTGTGAATTGTACCTGGAGTGATAGAAAGCTACAGTTTGGTAACTAAGTTTCTGTCCTTCTTTGCTTTCCTCAGGTTTCATATACTGAGGTTTAGCTGGATAGAGTTAGGATTGCATCCTAACAAATTTTTACTTTTTTTCTGTTTCCCTGTGAACCAGCTACATTAATGAAATATAGATTAGAAAGTAGTATAAACATGAAATGTGAATGATATGGTGTTAAGCACTCTCCTTTTCTGTCAGGTTTTTTTATTATTTTAAGCATTAATAGAAACATTGTTTTCCAAGATACTATCAATCTTTCCTGAGATTCACAGGGCAGAGACAGTTGAGGACCTCATTGTATATCAACTCTTTTAATCGTATTGCTAGGGCTTTGAAATTTATGGTGAGGATTATGCTACTTGCTATCATGCCTGTAACTCAGAAATTATTAGTGAGACTTTTAGAATGTTCTTCACTTATTGAAATGTTTGAAGTGTGAAAGGTGAAAAATAAGTGCTAACCTAGAATTCTATACCAAGTGAAAATATTAAGCAAATCAAATTTAACTAAAAATATAAAGGCTAGAACGAGTGACTCTAAAATGTAGAATATGATGTAAGACATCCAAATAGTACAACCACTTGAAAAAATGTTTGGCAATTAGACTTCTAAGTATTTATTTAAGATAAATATTTATTTAATATATTTATTTAAGATAAATTTATTTAAGATAAATAAATACTGTTACAAAAGCCTTTACATATAAAAATGTGTATAGCAAGTATATTCATAAGTGCCAAAATTAGGAAAGATGCCCAATGTGCAACAACATAGTAAATAAATAAAGTATAATATTTTACACAATAAGTTACCACACAGCAAGCTGTGAAAGGCACCATTTTTCTCAAATTAGAAAAACAAAAACAAACAAAAAATAATTTAAAAAATAATACTTCATAGACCAGAAACCTTCTATGTGTGTATCATTTGTTTTTATATTTCTCAGAGCCTGTAGAAGTAAGCTCACTATATTCTCTACTCTGGCATGATCCACTGTTTTGAGAAGGAATTTATATTTCAGCCTGAAAGCAAAGAAGTCAAAGAACAGGATTGTGAGGAGGTGCTGTCAGATTGACAAATGATGGTCTTAGAGACCCGAGATGGGACTGGGAGAAGAAAATAAACCCAGTGTTGCTTAAGGGACATTGTGGCAGTAAACAGAAAGATTATGATGAAAGAGAAAAGCAAAGTTAAAAACAAAAACAGGACATTAAAAACAAGCAAAAAAATATACGTAAGTATCTAGGAACCGACCCATTTTCAATATTTACTTTTTTTTTTTTTTTTTTTTGAGACAGGATCTCGCTCTGTCACCTAGGCTACAGTGCAGTGGTGTGAACACAGCCACTGCAGCCTCAAACTCTTGACCTCAGGCAACAGTCTCACCTCAGCCTTCTGAGTAACTGGGATTATAGGCATGAGCTACTATGCCAGGTATATTTGTATACCGTATTAGACTGGGCTGTCACAACAGACTACCACAGACTGAGTGGGTTAAACAAGAAAAATTGATTCCTCACATTTCAGAAGGCCAGGGAGTTTGAGATCAAGGTGTCGATCCTATTCCTGGTGAGGGGTCTCTTCCAGGCTTGCAGAGAGACTTTCACACTGTGTCCTTACATGATAGAGGAAAAAAGCTCTGGTGATCCTTCTTCTTAAAAGAGTCTCCCCCCAGTGAACTCATTTAACCTTTTCACCTTCAACAGGCTTTATCTCCTAATTATAGTCATATAGGGTGTTGGGGTTTCAACATATGAAATTGGGTGAGACACAATTTAGTTGATAACATAAATAATATTTTGAAAATTGTCAGACATAAAATGGAGGCACTTTTGTCAGATCCTGACAAAATGGAGTTAGGTGGCCATGAATGGAGGGTTCTCATGCACCTCTGCCAGGTAACAAGGACCATCACAAAAGACTACAAGAAATGTAGCCTCACACAAAGGCCACCACAACCTCACACAAAAAATCTTTTTGTGAGGACATCCACCCAGCAACTCCCTGTCCATCCTGCAGCTAATGCCACCCATTTTATTGATTCTTGTCAAGGATAATTGTTTCCAAACAATTTATGTAATTCTCCTCATTGTTCTTTTTATTTATTTGTTTATTTTTTTGAGACAAAGTCTTGCTCTGTCTCCTAGGCTAGAGTGCAGTGGTGTGATCTTGGCTCACTGCAACCTCTGCCTCCCAGGTTCGAGCAATTCTCTTGCCTCAGTCTTCCAAGTAGCTGGGATTACCAGCACGTGTCACCAAGTCCAGCTTTCTTTCTTTTTTTTTTTTTTTTGTATTTTTAGTAGAAATGGGGTTTCTATGTTGGCCAGGCTGAACTCCTGACCTCAGGTGATCTGCCTGCCTCGGCCTCCCAAAGTGCTGGGATTACAGGCTGCCCGACGTCCTCATTGTTAAAGACCCTTGTCTTTCTTTACTTCTCTGAATATGCCCATGCATATTCCCATTGTAATATTCATTCTCAATAAATGTATTTTATTTGGAGATTGTCTCTCTGTCTGTTATTTAGGTCAAAATAATCTGGTGTCAAGAAGTAGGCTGGTAGCACACTTGCCTCAGACGGATCACCAGCCCATGGGATAGCGCATGGTGCTGACTGAGCCCTTTGTATCCTTTGCTCCTGTGAGTCACCTTTTCTGCCCTGGTGAATCCCCTTCTGGAATTCTAAAAATTCTTTGTTTTGATTTTATTCGAGATGTCGGCTTTGTTATAAGGCCACCTTTATTAAAGGTCCTTACATACTTCTTGATACTATAAAAGGCTTATGTCTTTTCTGGGCAAGCCCTTTCTTGTATGAGAACAGCATCTTCTTGGAGAGGTTTATACACAACTTACGTTCTGTCTGTGAGCTATGTCTTTTCTGGTGAATATATTTTCTTTTTTTTTTTTTTGCCTGTATTGCTTAATATTTTGCTTAGTCTCCATACCCAGCTTAACATTATTGTGAGTACTGTTGTTATTTTGGTTTCATTTTGGTTTGGTAACAGTCATCTGCAAATGCTTTTGCTCTTTTATCTTTCCCTGCTTGTTTCTGAACATCTTCCAAGAGCAAAAAAGTAATATTCTAAACAGCAGGCATGGTATGGCCAACTAAAAGCTACTAGGGCATTCACCACCATCTATGAGAAAATCTTGTCACTGAAGAAAGTCCCCTGTGGTAAGATAAATGCCACATACAGGCAAGATCACCAAATGGGATAGTTCCCTTGACCTCTTCATGGTACTCGTGAAGCGGGTGGCTCATTTACTCAGCCCACAGCTCTCAACCCCTCTTGGGAGGGGGAGCATGCAGGTAAGCGGGTGCAGCAACCAGGATGAGTGCTTCTGGGCACTGGCAGGAATAGAATTCCATGTAGCCCCACGGCAGTAGGGGGAAAACCATGATCCCCAGAGCCCCCAGAGTGCATGTGTTACAGTGTGCCTTTTCAGCTTTGTCATCCATGGATGGCTTCAGTGTTTAACAGCTCAGTGTGACAGCCCTCGGCATCCAGAGCTCTTGACTGGTGTCCAGGGAGGATCAGGTCGCACAAATGAATTGAAGATGATAAATGCAGAGAATTTTATTGCAAATGAAAGTCTCTCTTAACAGTATGGGGAGCTGAAAAGGGGATGGAATGAGAAGGTGGTCTTCCCCTGGAGTTCAGTCATCCCCAGCTGAACTTTTCTCCAAAGTCCCACCATCAAACCATCCCTCTGAAGTCAAGTTGCTCCTCCCTGATGTGCAGCTGCTTCTTCTCTTCTCTCCTTTGCTGCTCTGCCACTCTGCCAGTGGGGCCTGGAGTTTTTCTGAGTACAGGATGAGGGGAGGGACAGGCCAGGGTGGTTTTGGAGAAGGCAACATTCTGGCAAAAAAAACAGGGATGCATGTTCTCATTTTGTGCTGCAGGACCAGGCTTTAGTGTATGGCCCTTTCCAGGGACCACTCTCTTCTACCCAGTATTTCCCTGCCTCCTGTCCATATCACGAGGGCATCTGCCAGTCTTAAGAAAATATACATGCTACTAGAAAAACCTTGGTCACAGGGTGGACAACTAGAGCAAAGGCCATTCACCAAGTACAAAAGGAAGTATCTTGTGCTAGGCACACTGGAAAACAAAACACCAGTCGAAATGGCTGATATTCCCGATAGGGCTTATATATGTTTTTCTGTGTGTTTTTCTTTGTTTCTTTTTTTCTCTGAAGACATTAATAAGATATAAAATGGGATTCACAAAATTCTAAGGCATGGTTAAACCTCTGGAACGCCAGCCTGCTGCACATTCAAAGTTTAAGGCCCATTCTCAAGCATATTTTTAAACTGATAGGCAAATTATACCAAGGATAATTTATGGCCATTATGGGAAATAGTTGAACTCCCTAAGCATGATTTTCTTATAAAACTGCAACTACATAGTTAAAAGTCAGAATATTCTAACATCTAAAGGCTTCTAAACTTTCAATTTCTTTTTTTTCCTCTACCTACTTTGAAATTCTGACTTTTCTTCTCATATTAATATATAACTCACTGCTGAAATTGTTATGATACAAATGGAAAGATTGATAGTCTAAAAAAAAGAACCTGATAAGTGCTTATAAAAATTAGAATCTCAGATCAAACAAGTTTGCTTATTAACCACTCATGCCTTGCAAAAATCTTGAGTACAGAGGTATAATAAAATGTGTCTCTGTCCAGCATAGAAATTTCCTTCTCTGCCACACATAGGCCAAAGAAAAAGCCAAAAACACTTCAAATAATCCTTTGAAAATTATTTTAAAGTGTGTTCCCCACCTGGACTGATTAGTCAAGCAACCAGACCAGCAAACAAAACCAAGATAAATGTATTACTAAATTCACGGTCACTTGAAGGTTTGTTTTTCCAGTGAGTCCTAGTGAAAATGTAAACATCTGAGGAACTAACCCATAAAATCACTTAAAACTATAAAAAATGGTAAAATAAGGCTTTTAAAAAATCAAACTGAAACGGGAAAAGTTCCCTTGTCCCCCTTGCAGGGCATTTGATGGGGGTGTGGCTCCCTTCTTCGGTGTCCCACTGCTTAAACGTCTAGGGGAGCATATGGAGGGACGGGCAGGCTACAGGGCTCTGACCCCACAGCAGTGTCTAAGGGTGAATATTTACAGTTGAAGCCCCAGTGGGCGTGTGTTACACGGTGCTCTTTCTTTTAGTTTAGCCCTCCATAGGTGGCTTGTGTTAATCAGCTTAATTAGACCTCTGCCTTATTGCAAGGACAGAGGGCTTTCTATATCCTGGGAGTCTTGCCTTGGTGTACCAGAAGAATCAGATCACACGTGGGCTTAAAAAATGAGTGCAAGGTTTTATTGGGTGGAAGTAGTTCTCGGCAAATGGGGGAGCCAGAAGGGAGATGGGTTTCCCCTGGAGTTTGGCCACTCAGCAGCCCAAGGTCTCCTCCAACTGCCCTGGCCGGACTTCATGTTGTTCTGCTGGTTGGTGGCCTGCTGGTGTGCAGGTGTCAGCTGATGTGCTCCTCTCAATATCCAGCCACCTGTATGTGCCTCTGCTGATGTGCTCCTCTCGATGTCCAGCTGCCTGTGTGTCTGCCTGCTAGGGTCTTGGGGATTTTATAGGCACAGGATGGGGGCACGGCAGGCCAAGGTTGTCTTCAGAAATGCACCATTTGGGCAGGAAAACAAAAATGCCTGTCCTCACCTAGGTCCCTGGGCACAGGCCAGGAGGTGGAGCCCTAGCTAGGGACCATGCCCTTCCCCCCTTTCATATCATTTAAAGGGACCATGCTCTTCCCTTCCTGGCACTTCCCTTCCATATCAAAACTGCTATGAAAACTATTTTACCCTAATATAGAGCCTATGGCCTCCATAAAATTAACTCTCAAGGGCAAATGAAAACTAAGAGTTTTCTGTTATTGTTCATCTGTATGTTTTTATGGCTTTGTGTTGAAATATCATGTGCATATAATATTTAATTTACATAGAGCTCTATTTAATTGGCTAGAAAAAATAAGTTCTTAAATCAAGTAATTTTGCAAAAATATAGTAAGTAATCTAAGTGTTTTTAAGTTCACATGACTTGGGTGAATGTTTGGTAGATAAACTGATGTTAAAAATTGTTGGTTAAATAAAAATAGAAATGTCTTCGGAATTGTCTGCCTATATTTTTGCCTTTGCTTAATCATTAGACTGTTTTTTTTTCTCTGCTAGATGTTTTATAGTCATAAAAATATAAATCTAGTCTCCAAAGAAAAATGGTCTTTGTGTAATTTTTTAATGAATGAAACTAGTTTAATATTTATTTAATCTTTTAAAAGCTACATCATCTTAAGTAATTGGAAAAACACCTATATATTTAACTTTTAAGGACTTAGGTGAATACGTGATGATCAAATACTCTAAAAATGGTTGACAGAAAAATAATTGGAGATGACAGCTTGGTCTCTTTTCATAAGTAATCTGGGTATAAATGTTAAAAATAAATAAATTAGTTAAGTATAAATGAGATCAATGTTTATAAATGAACTTTTGTTGTAATTTGAAGTTTTAAAGTCATGTTATGTTAAATGAAGTGATAGATACTCATTAATCTCTGAGTCATTTCCAAATAAGACAAAATATGGAAGCATTAATTACTTAACATAGGTTCTAATTTATTTACTTTTGGCTTTTTGAATTTTATAAGAAGGTAGTTGATATTTGGGTTTGTTAATAAATGTGTCCTATTCCACATTGAAAGATTGTTTTATGAGACAATATATGTTTCTCTAAATCATAAGATGTATATTCAGAAGCTGTTGGTGCATGACAAGCAGTACAAAATTGCTTACTTCCTAGGTTTTTCACTAAAAATTAAAATTAGTAAGAGGTAAACATTTTACTTAAATTGTGTAATTCTATCTGCAAAGTATATAAGAAAGATGTGTTTTTTGTGAGATAAAATTATTTTAAAATAATAGGTTTTGTTAAAAATGAATATTTTGTCACATTTAAGATTATTTGAAGATTATTTCAAAATATGGATTTAAGAAGAAAATAAAAACAAGACAGAAACCAATGACTAGAAAAGAGATGCAAAGAAATTTATCAGTATGTGGATATACACATTTTTGGTAAGAAAGTTTATAAAATAATTTTATTTAAGAAATAATCTTGTATGGTCAAAATGGTAAAGAAAAAAGGAGAGTAAATTTTTGTTCTAACGTAGAATGAAAAACAATTGGTTATTTTGATATGAAAAAGAAGAAAGTGTAGGACAGAACTGAATGCTTTAGCAAGTTATGAAATGTTTGAGATAATTGCAAAAGGTTTATAAAAGATGACTCTTATGAAAGGAATGTTGTGTACAATGAAGTTGGCTGAAATTAAAAACTAGAAGCAAATTGTATATAACTAGTTCTAAAAATTAAGAATTAATTCACTGATAGATAACCAAATCTACTTCTCTATGTTTAAAGAAATAAGGCTTTCTTTAAGTATTTCTATGTTTTTGGTAAAAATAAAAATAAAAATAAATTGCAAAAGGCTTTGATTTTTTAATTATCAATTTTTCTATAAATGTTTATCTTCTGAACTGCAGGCTTTTTCATTTTGACAGGTTTCATTTAATTTCTCAAATTTTAGTTTAAAAATAGTAATTTTATTTCTCAAAATAGATTTTATTTTCCAGTTTTTCCACATTCATATCTCAGAATTTCAACTTGTGTTGTATGTCACTGCACATGATTTGCAGGTCATGCATTATTGCTTTTAGCTCTTCCTTCTTATTTCCTGGGGACATTCTGACTCTGCTGTTGTTACCCAATGCTGAAAATGTTTGTCTGGAAAGCTCAGGGTAGCAATCAGTATACCATGATTTTGGACGCTTGGCTTTTTTTGACGTGTCTAAATTGTTGTGTGTGATCAGGAAATTCCATGTGCTTTTATTTTTCTGAAAGCCGTATATTCTCCTTCTCAAGGTACTGGTTCTCTTATTTACATCTTCTACAATAATATTACTTACACTCAACCTTGGGTTAACACTTTTCTAGTATCCAATTGAATTCAAGTACCTTATCATCAGGTTTGACTTTCAGATTCTCTAAATGGGCTTCCTATTAAAAAGCAATCACACTGCTATTCATTCCTTTTTAAAAAGTTTGGCCTAGAAAAACAAATACATCTTATCAAAATAATTTCCTGTGTCTTGTTTTTTTGTATTATTTTTAAATAAAGGTCTCTAATTACTTAGGAAAAGTGAACCCTTAAAGCATTAAGTTTTTATATCTATGTAAATCTCAGTATTTGCTTTCCAAATCTTTTGTCACTTTGGTTAAGTGAATGACAATTATTTTACAATGATAAATGATTCTGTTTTAATTAAAAACCATTTGACATCCTTGGCAAGTTTTCTCAGTATAAGAGTTCTAAATTAAGTCTTTTTGACTTCAGATTTACTTTTGCATTTTCCACATGTGCCCAGGAGAGCATCAAAGAACGTATCTGTCATCTTGTAGAGATGCTAAACTAGTTAGGCTTCTTTGATGTATTAAATTGTATAGGAAATATTGTCAAATAATAAAATGATGCAGATCATTTTATTACTTGACAATAATAAATTATTGTCAAACAATAATAATTTATTATTTTTAATATCATGTTATATTTGTATGTATGTGTTATTCCTATGAATGTTCTAAAGGTTATGTGAAATTTATAAAAATCTGAGGTCATGGTAAGATGCTGTCAGGCATGATTCTGGTTGTCATCTTAAAATGCTTTATACAATACAAATAAATAAATTTCTATGTCAATTTTTCATTATGATAAACTCTCATAATATTTTTAACCACGTCTATTCTAAGTTTTTGTCATCTACAGTTATTATTTTAATTTTTCTCTATACACATCTGCAATCAGATTCATGGAAAAGACTCTAATAAGTACTTTCGAGTACGGATTTCTGATAACTTTAAAATAATTGGATAAAGAAAAATATGTAGAAATCTAATTAAGAAACTGATGAATTCATGTAACTTCTGAGATCAAGCAGAACAAGAATTAGTTGTGTAAATGAGAACAGGCATTTCTGTTTTTGCCCAAAATACTGCCCCCATCTGCCCCCATAAAAACCCTAAATCCCAAGCTCCAGAGCAGACCAGCAGACAAGCAGACCAAAGACAGTGGAATGACACAGTACAGAAAGAGAGAGGAGGGACATCCAGATGCTGAGGAAAGTTTGGCTGAAGGGGTTGGAGAAGAGTCCAGCCACTGGGTGGCCTGAGTCCCGGGTGTTATAAATAAAGTTTCAGTGCTGCAAAAGAAATAGCACTCGAATATAAAATTTTCTTTTTAATTCTCAGCAAAGCAATGTACTTCTATAGAAGGGTGTGCCCTTACAGATGGAGCAATGGTGAGCGCACACTTGGACAAGGGAGAGGAAGGGGTTCTTATCTCTGACTCAGGTGGCCCCTGCTGCTGTGTACTTCCCATATTGGCTAGGGTTAGACCGCACAGGCTAAACTGATTCTGATTGGCTAATGTAAAGAGAGTGACAGGGTGAGTGGTTTGGCGGGAAAAATGGTTATGCAGGGTGGAAAATGAGTCAGGGAGGAGCAGGTATCAGGTAATCAGAATGAGTCAGGGTGGAGCAGGTAATCGAAAAAGTTGCTATATGAGGAAGTTAAGTTGTAAAGTAGAAGGCAAAGAATTGAACATACTGATATATTGATTCTTTGAAAAGAAATTTAGAACTCATATCTAACAAGGGGAAGATCACCTTCCTTCCCATTCCATCCCCTCTTCTGGCTCCCCATTCATCTTGCTGAGAGCCACCTCCACCACTCAATAAAACCGTGCACTTTTCTGTTGAGCCATGGTGTGATCTGATTCTTCCATTACATGAGGCAAGAGCTCAGGATACAGAAGGCTGTCACATTGCTCCTCTGCCCTTGTGATAAGGCAGAGGGGCCATTGAGCTGATTATCACTCAAGCCATCTGCAGACAGCAAAGCTGAAAGAGCTTTGTAACACTGGGGTTGCAGGCATCCACTCCTAGACAACACTGCCAGGCTGAGAACACAAAGCACTCACACCAGCCTCTTCACCTGTCCATCTGCATGCTCCCCCTAGGGGTTTGAGCTGCAGGGTGACAGAGGAGCCACACCTCTGTTGCAGGTCCTGCGACCCCTCAGATCTTCTGAGACTTACTCACTACCACAAAAACAGCATAGGAAAGAACCACCCCCATGATTCAATTACCTCCCATGACACATGGGATTTATAGGAGCTACAATTCAAGGGAATCAGGGGACTCTCCCGTTTCAATTACATAAGATTAAATATCTGATAAAATAATCTTTTTATGACTATTTTTTGAAACGTTGTTCTTTCCTCAAATACTTTGTTTCCCATGTTTAAAGAAACATTCTTTTTTAAGCAATCTATAGTTTGCAGCATATAATAAATTATAATTTTGTGAACAAAAGTGAAAACATTTATTTTCCTTCCTAATTGATCCCTCCAAAACTCAGAAATGATTAATGAGTATTCTTATTTTTATGTTAATATGGTTCTTGGCATAGGTTCGATGAGAATCTGCTCTCTTCATAGCAGAATACAATTGAAAACATTAATTGTATGAGCCAAGGTTTGACTGGGATGTCACATTTAAAATGTTTATAGGTACTGTAGAGAAAGCCTGAGGCCTGCCTTGGCTTGGCCTTCTAGCCTTGAGAGGTTTTGAAATGTTTGATCTCAGATTACTATGTGGCCAATCGCTGTTCTTGCTAAACTTATGTAAATGATTAGGCCAAATTTCGCAAAACCAATTATACAAACAAATTAGCCTTACTCTGTTCATCTTTGTTAGAATTCAGGGTTGCTGTGGGGAAAAACAATAATTTGTTTTTTTTTTTGAGACGGAGTCTAACTCTGTCACCCAGGCTGGAGCAGAGTGGCACAATCTCCACTCACTGCAAGCTCCGCCTCCCAGATTCACGCCATTCTCCTGTCTCAGCCTCTGGAGTAGCTGGGACTACAGGTACCCGCCACCACGCCTGGCTAATTTTTTTTGTATTTTTAGTAGAGATGGGGTTTCACCGTGTTACCCAGGATGGTCTCGATCTCCTGACCTCGTGATCCGCCCACCTAGGCCTCCCAAAGTGCTGGGATTACAGGCGTGAGCCACCGCACCCAGCCAAAGAATAAATTTTTAAAGAAAAACTGTAATGTATCTCTTATTAGATTGCAGCCTTGTGCATAGCTAAGTTATTTTTATTTATCTACAAACTGGACTAGAACATAAATTCTTGTAGCTTCCTCCAATCATTTTTTTCCACATGGAATTACTAAAAATGGGAATGCTCTTTTTAAAACCCTATGAGCTGAAGCTAGACAACTAAGTATAAATTTCAAGGGACAAGCCTCATGCATGATGCGTGGCCTACAGAAAGTTCATAAAACTGCCCACTACCAATCCCTAAAGAAATTCAAACTACAAACCAGAACAAGACATTGATTACTTCATGCTGTGGACAGCATTTCCCAAGACAACAGAACAAAACATCACATCATAGTAAGACACTTGCCCCTCTTAAGTTTTCCTTGCTTATGTGTACTCTTTCTTTTTAACTTGGCAGCATAATGGTGTCATTAAAATATTATAATCAGAAACCTCTGTGGGTAATGACAAAATTTTATATCATGTCAAACCTAGATCTTTACATGATCTAAGGGACCCTTTAGTTTTTTAGTCCATCTAGTGGATAGCTTTGACAACACCCTAATACAACATTTTATTCAAATTGTTCTAGTGATCCATTTTATTGCATGCTGTGTTTTGATTTAATCTAATACTGGGATATCAAATCATGAAATGATTATCCAAACTACATAAAATAAAACAAGCCACATGGTTACAACAGATCTTACCTAGTTTCCCTTGATACTTTGATTTATTTAGTTGGTTGCCTTTAAGCCTGGATTCATGGCTTAAAACCCTTATGTAAGGGATTATCATATTATTATAAATTTCACTTTTTTTTTTAACTTTCTTACAGGTTAACTGTCAAATTTCTGCAGAAATACGGCCCCTAACAGAATAATGCTGGTCCAGCACTTTGAGAGTCTATCACTGTCTACAGACAGAACAAATTAAATTTAGTGATGGATTTCAGGTAGATTTAACCTGAGAGTTAATCTCTGTATTAGTCTGTTCTCACACTGCTAATAAAGACATACCTGAGACTGGGTAATTTATAAAGGAAGGAAGTTTAATTGACTCATAGTTCCACATGGCTGAGGAGGCCTCAAAATCACGGCTGAAGGCGAATGAAGAGCAAAGTCACATCTTATGTGATGACAGGCACAAGAGCTTGTGTAGGAGAACTCTCCATTATAAAACCATCAGATCTTCTGAGTCTTACTCACTACCACAAAAACAGCATAGGAAAGAACCACCCCCATGATTCAATTACCTCCCATGACACATGGGATTTATAGGAGCTACAATTCAAGATGAGATTTGAGTGGAGACACAGCCAAACCATATAATTATGCTCCTGGCCCCTCCCAAATCTCATGTCTTCAAATTTCAAAACCAATCATGTATTCTCAACAGTCCCCCCACTGTCTTAACTCATTTCAGCATTAACTCAAAAGTCCACAGTCCAACATTTCATCCAAGACAAGGCAAGTCCCTTCCACCTGTGAGCCTGTAAAATCAAAAGCAAGTTAGTTACTTCCTAGATGCAATGGGGATACAGGCACTGGATAAAACAGCCATTCCAAATGGGAGAAATTGGCCAAAATGAAGAGGCTACAAGTCCCATGCAAGTCCAAAATCTAGCAGGGCAGTCAAATCTTAAAGTTCCAAAATGATCTCCTTTGACTCCATGTCTCACACCTGGGTCATGCTGATGCAAGAGGTGGGTTCCCATGGTCTTGGGCAGCTCTGCCCCTGTGGCTTTACAGGGTACAGCCTCTTTCCTGGCTGCTTTCATGGGCTAGTGTTGAGTATCTACAGCTTTTCCAAGTGCACAGGGCAAGCTGTTGGTGGATCAACCATTTTAGGGTCTGAAGGACAGTGGTCCTCTTCTTACTGTTCCACTAGACAGTGCCCCAGTGAGGACTCTGTGTGGGGGCTCCAACCCTACATTCTCTTCTGCACTGCCCTAGCAGAGGTTCTCCATGAGGGCACAGCCACTGTAGCAGACTTCTGCTTGGACATGCAAGCATTTCCAGACACCTTCTCAAATCTAGGCAGAGGTTCCCAAACCTCAATTCTGACTTCTCTGCAGCCACAGACCCGACAAAATGTGGAAGCCACAAAGGCTTGGGCTTGCACATTCTGAAGCAGCAGCCTGAGCTGTATGTTGTCCTCTCTTAGCCATGGCTGGAATGCAGGGGACCAAGTCCCGAAACTGCACAAAGCAGCAAGGCCCTGAGCCCAGCCCATGAGACCATTTTTTCCTCCTTGGCCTCCTGGCTTGTGATAGGAGAGGCTGCCATGAAGACTTCTGACATGCCCTGGAGAAATTTTTCCCATTGTCTCAGAGATTAACATTTGGATCCTTGTTACTTATGCAAATTTCTGCAGCCAGCTTGAGTTTCTCTGAAGAAAATAGGTTTTTCCTTTCTATCTCATGGTCAGGCTGCAAATTTTCCAAACTTTTAAGCTCTGCTTCCCTTTTAAACATAAGTTCCAATTCCAAGCCACATCTCTGTGAATACATAAAACTGAATTCTTTGAACAGTACCTAAATCATATCTTGAATGCTTTGCTGCTTAGAAAGTTTTTTCTTCAGATGTCCTAAATCATTTCTCTCAAGTTCAAAGTTCCACAGATACCTATGGCAGGAGCAAAATGTCACCAGTCTCTTTGCTAAAACATAACAAGAATCACCTTTGCCTCAGTTCACAACAAGTTCCTCACCCCCATCTGAGACCATCTATGCTTGGATTTTATTGCCCATATTACTATCAGCATTTTGGCCAAAACCATTCAACAAGTCTGTAGGAAATTCCAAACTTTACCATATCTTCCTGCCTTCTTTTGAGCTCTTCAACTGTTCCAACCTCTGCCTTTTACCCTGTTCCAAAGTCGCTTTCACATTATCAGGTATCTTTACAGCAGCACCCCACTCTACCGGTACCAATTTACTGTATTAGTCTCTTCTCATGCTGCTAATAAAGACATACCCAAGACTGGGTAATTTATTTTTTAAAAAAGACCTTTAATTGACTCACAGTTCTACATGGCTGGGGAGGCCTCACAATCATGGGAGAAGGTGAATGAGGAGCAAAGTCATGTCTTACATTGAGGCAGAAAAAAGAGCTTTTGTAGGGGAACTCTCCATTATAAAACGAGCAGATCTCATGAGACTTATTTACTACCATGAGAATAGCGCGAGAAAGACCCACCCCCATAATTCAATTACCTCTCACCAGGTGCCTCCCAGGACATGTGAGAATTATGGGAGATACAATTCAAGATGAGATTTGGGTGGGGACACAGCCAAACCACATCACTCTCCAAATTTCTCTTGTTGCACAAATATTGTTAAAAGGGTTTTGATACTGTATCTAGTCAACCATCACTTTCCTCTGATGTGGGACCAGGCCAGTAACCCAGGATAGGTTCATTCTGGCAGCAAGAAATAATGAAAACCTAATAACAGATGGTTGATCAGAATTGATTTTAGAGAAAGATTCTGATCAAAAGAGAAAAGTGTGAAACTTGTCAAAAGCCAAAGAGTCATTTATGGCAGACCCTGGCCAAAACAAAGTCAGCAGGTCATGAAGGGTAAGTTCTCATGCACCAATGCCTGACAAGAACCATCACCAAATATCCTACGAAAACCACAATCTTGTACCTTTATCAACCTTACACAAAAGTACCATATCAACCTTATGCAAAAAAATCCTTCTGCAAGAACATCTGCTCAGCAACTGTCTTTTCAACCTTAGGCTGATGCCACTCTTATCGACCCTTACAGTCAAGGATAACTGTTTCAAAACAATTTTTGTAATAGTCCTTATTTTTCCTTTTAAAATCTTTGTCTTCTTTTACTTTTCTAACTACACTTACGTGTGTTCTCATTGCAATGCTCATTCTGAAATAAGTATCTTTTTTTTTTGAGAGTCTCAGTGTCTGTTACTTAGGTTGATGATGTAATATTTTATTTTACATTTCCTTTTGTATTTTTTGTAATATCTCTTTTAAAAGGAATTATCGTAGTTATTTACTACTTTCTTCTGTTTGAGGGTAAATTAATTAATTATTGTTCTTTTGTCTCCTTTTTTAAAATGTGTGAGTAATTTAGGCTTTCTGTTGCCCTAAAGAAACCATTAATTTCTGAGAGGCACTCAGATATTATATTCCCTTTGGGCTTGAAATATATAATTCATCTAAAAATAGTTGCATTTATCCCATCTCTTAGAAATTTTCTAAGGTCTTAATCTGTGATTTGGCTCTAGTAAAAAACAAACACAGTACTTATTTTCAACAGAAGCTACACTTATTTTCTGAAACAGTAATACTTCATAACAAACAAAACCAACACCTCAGTGGGTTACAACAATAAGTATTTACTTTTGCTCAGGATGCTTAGTAGAAACCACACAGGCCATGCATAGATTCATGAACAAAGGTAAATACCAATTGTTGTAAGCCACTGAGGTGTTAATGTTGTTTGTGAGGAAGCATTCTTGTGTGGTTTCTACTAACCTGCTCCAGGCTTTGCAGATCTCTGCTGTGTTTTCTCATATGGTTTTGGTCAGCCAAGAGTTTGTTGAGAACTGGCTGAGGTAGAATAGACTTCAATCAGCTGTGGTAAAGTAAAAGCTTCAGATAAATTAAATTGAACAGAATCTATTTGATCAAAGAAGAATTCATGAAGCGGGCATCACTCTGAACTGGAAGAAGTTCAGAGAGCTGTGCTGGGCAGCCTGAGCAGTGAGCTTTGAAAGGTTGACCACTGAAGTAGCGAAATCATCTGATTGGCTACAGCCTTATTTGGGCATTTTGTGATGAGTCATTTGCCTTATGTGGGCATGATCTGATCAGTTAGATTCTGTGATTGGCTGAAGTTTGGCTGTTCGTGATTGGCTGAAACCCAGCTGTTATACAATTATACTTACATAAGATAAGTTTTAGTTTATTTAGGTACTAAACTAGGTGGTTGTTTGTTACCTAAGAACTCAAAGTATGGAGATGACCTTAGGCCAGCAGCCTGCTGCTTATTTAATTTAATAACTGAGACTCACTTGTCTCTGTTCTGTGTGGTTTCAGATAAGCCAGGCCTTGAAATCTTTGCAGTGACAGAAATAATGCTTATTTTATGCTTGTTCCACCTTGTTGGATAAAGTACATAACAGGGCAGAGCTTAGGATAAGAGACACAGAAGACAACAAAGTAAAAGAGCAAAGGTATGACTCTATGGAGGCCATTGACTGGTGCCATTAAAGTACTGATCTACCAGAGAAGCCACTTCTGGAAATCCTAAATATCAGATTTTTATTTTTGATAGAAGAAATTGCCTTACAGGTAATTAAATAATTAAGTGATAATTTTATTAAGATATCACAGAAGATTTTAACAGTTAGGCATGAAGAAATATTTACCAGTTCACAATTAAATTAAAGGAGAATAAACTATACCTTAATTTTTGTGTGTGTGAGGGATGTGGTCTCACTCTGTCACTCAGGCTGGAATGCAGTGGCGTGGCATAATCATAGGTCAGTGCAGCCTCAACTTCCTGGGCTCAAGCAATCCTTTTACCTGAGCCTCCCCAATAGCTGGGACAACAGGCATGACCCTACACCTGGCTAATATTTTTTTAAATCTATGGTAGAGATGGGATCTCGCTTTGCTGGCCAGGCTGGTCTTGAACTCTTGCCTTCAAGCAATCCTCCTTCCTCAGCCTTCCAAAGTGCTGGAATTACAAGTGTGAACCACTATACCCAACCTAATTTTTTTTTAATGCTGATTTTTAAAAATTAATAATCTTTGCTTTTTAAAGTAGATTTAGGTTTACAGGAAAACAGAACAGAAAGTAGAGAAAGTTTCTTCCAATATCCTCGCTTTCCCCCAAATTCAGTTTCTCCTATTGCCAAAATCTTGTATGTGCACTGATCATTAGTTACAAATAATAAACTCATGTCAATACATTATTACTAACTGAACTCCATACCTACATCAGTGCTGTTTGTGTCACATAGTTCTCTGAGTGTTGCCAAATGCATAATGCCATGTATCTACCATTAGAGTATCATACATTAACTTCCCTAAAAATCTCTGTATTCTACCTATTTGTTCTTCCTCTCTCCAACCCAACTCCTGGCAACCACTGTTCATTTAACTTAGTTTTGCCTTTTCTAGTATGTCATACATTTGAAATGAAAGAACACATAGGCTCTTGAGATTGGCTTCTTTCAATTATTGATAAACATTTAATGTTCCCCTATGTCTTGTTGTGACTTGAAAGATCATTTCATTATATCACTGAATAAAATTGTATTGTGTAGATGCATCATCGTTGGTTTCTCTATTCAGCCACTGAGAACATCTTGGTTGTTCCTAGTTTTGGCTATTGTGAATGAATTGTTATAAACACTTATGTAAAGGTTTTTGTGTGGACAAATGTTTTCAACTGATTTGGGTGAATACCTAGGAGTGTGATTGCTGGATCGTGAGGTAAGACTCTATAGTTTTGTGAGAAACTGCAAAACTGTCTTCCAAAGTGACTGTACCATTTCGCATTCCCACCAGCAATGAATGAGAATTCTTGTTGCTCCACATCCTCACTAGCAATTGACATTATCAGTATTTTTATTTTATGTCATTCTAATATACGTGTGGTGGCATCTCATTTTTGTATATATTTAATTTTTTAACATTTTAAAATCATACACATTTAATTAAATATATTTTTAAGTAGAGATTATCATTCTTGTGTGTATCACTCTCTTGTACTTAATAATTATACTTGGGGTTCAACTGTTTATGAAAGCTAACAATTAGTTAAATTCCTAAGTTTTTCAAGCATAAGAAATGTGATTGAGTCAGGATTATTTTGGATACAGCAATTTTTTTTTTTGTACAGAGCATTTTTCATAATGCTTTAGAAATCCTTGGTCATTGTTTCAACCAACAAATATTTTTATCATATCAAACATATTTCAGGCACTGTGGCTAGGCACTGAAGAAACAACAACAAAAAGAACAGCAAAAATAAAGCCCTAAAAATAAGCCTTTCTTGCTGGAAAACCATTTCTCAACTGCACAGCTACAAAAACAAAAGGAAAAAGGAAATTAATTTTTCTCCAGAGCAGCACAACTATGTATGTGATTTTGGGACATAAGTCATAAAGTTGTAAAACTGCCTCTGTCCCATAAAAGATCCAACTAAGTTGATGCAGATAAATCTAAATAAATCAATTGATGCTATCAATTCACTAGAATGAATTTTCATTTTCACAAACTTATGTGCCGCACCTAACTAGATATTTATAAAAATCACTATTTATTTTTAATGAATCAACACATAATAGTATCAGTATATCATTTAAAACAATATCCAAATATAAACAGTACTGACAACTTGGAAAGTTGACGCAGCCCTATAAAAAGAACAACATGATAAATAATTGAAATTACTATAATGAATTCAGTCAGATGCCAAATAAAAAACTGTCTTCCTAAAAGTTAGAATAGAGAATGTCATTTTCTTAATAACCCTCGTATTTTCTGAATTAAGTCAAGACTTTAAGTCTTAATATCTTCATTTTTAAAATGTAAATACATGGCATGCAACTAAAATTTGCAAATGGTTGCATGTGGAATAGTCTTTTCACCTCTAACTGTGTCATTTTATGTTCTAACACAGTGATTTTCAAACCATGTACTACATTTAACTTTTCGATCACATAGTCAATTTAATGGGTTGTGCCTGGACCTTAAAAATTGAATAAAATAGTCAACATTAGAACAGGGAAAAATAGAATAAAAATATGAGAGCGAGAGTGTCCTGTTTTATATAATATATATGTATTTATCAATTTACAATGTAGTTTTTAACTATAGGCATAAACAAAAATGGAAAACCATTACCTGGAAGTTACCACAAATAACCTGAGGAAGAGCTATTGGCATTGTTTCAAAACCTATTTATTCCTCTTTTGAGGATATTTAAGAATATAGTTCACAGTTTTATTGGCTCCTTTTAATTATGAATTATTTTTATTAAGTTTGCTAAGACAGTTTAGAGAATTATTAAGATATTGTCATAGATTTTATTGATTTACTAAATATTAAATCAAATAAACAAGGAAAAATAATTATAATCACCAATAGGTAGAGAAAACCATGCAAACACAAAATAGCAACAAAACAAAATATGTAGAGCATAAAAAATTAAAAATGAAAACCATGATTAATCACATGTAGAATGTAACTGTTCATATAAAATTAGCATCAGAGAATGGAGCAGAAGGTGCTTTGGGCCGTTTTATCATGAATGGCTTATATAGTGCTGCATGTCAATAAACAACTATTAGATGAACACATGAAGATGTAGTATGATACACATTCATGTATCCATGTGTTAAATAATCTCCATGTCAATCTAGGCTAACATATGAGTTTATACAATTTGAAAATTGCAGAAGTCTCATTTCTTCCTAACTTGCTGGGTTCACATTTTTGTTAAAACTTTTCAAATGCATCAATATGAGCTAATGCTTATTTATTATATGTGAAAACATTCACCTCTTAATTAGCTAATTCAGCCACGTTTCGCTTCTGTGGCCACAGTTATAGGGCATTGTTCTAGGATAGTTGTTTGGCAAACTCCAGCTTTAGACAAAATCCTTCCCTCAGCTTGTTTTTTTAGTATAGTTGTATTTGAACACACCCCTACCCATTATTTTATCTATTGTCTACAGCTGCTTGTGTCGTACAATGTTGAGATTGAGTAGTTGCAACATAGACCATATGTGGCCAGCACAACATAAATATTTATTCCCTGACCATTTTCAGAAAATGTTTGTCTGGAAGCTAAGAATAAAAGAAACATAAGATAAGTTAGATTCTTTCAGGTGCTCTCTGTCGGGAAAAAAAAAAAAAAACACATGAAATACATATAATACAGTGAGATAGGTGTAATAAAAGACATAAGTAGGGGGGCTATGGAAACCTAAGTTACCTGGGGATGATTTCTGAAAGGCATCCAAGCAAAAGTGATACTTAAATTTAATCTTAAAACTTATTGTGTGAACTATTTACTCTCAATTTTTTATAAATATGCATTTCTCTTTAAATGAATGATTAGTTGTGTGTGGCTTTTTTTCCATTGTAAGATTCAGTCTGTCATAGTGTGAAACAAGTGACTTTTCCAAGAACTTGCTTTTGCTTTAACAGTTACATATTTCATACTTTTCGGCTGAGATACAATATTCATTGTGTGAATACACCACATTTTACTTATTCGGCTGAGATACAATATTCCTTGTGTGAATAAAATGTAGTTTGACGGGTGTTTGGTTTCAGGTTTTTGCTCTCCTGAGCTGTTGTTACATGTCTCCCTTGGTACTTATGTAATCATTTATTGTAGACATAAAACTTGGAGTACAGTTTATGCATCACAGTTTTTCAAGTATACCGCTTTACAAACTTTTTTCAGAATTATAGTAGTTATTTTTTTGAGTAAGAAATACACTTGTTTGTTAGCCTATTAAGATATGAGATTATTATCACAGTAGTCTTGCAATCCTAATAAAATGGTTTTGTCACCTTACACTGTGCCAGTGGTGAATAAGAAAGACTGTGGCCTCACATTGTCTCCAATACTTGTTATTGAATATTGTGATAAAGAACAATGGAACCTTAAAGTTATCCATATTCAAATCTTCAATTCAAATGTGACTGTGTTATGACACATTGGAAGCAGGGAGAGACATAGGTTGCAGATGTGATTGAGGTGGCTAATCAGTTGATCTTGACATAAAAAGAGATGTACAATTACCTGCAATTCAATGTAATCCTATGGGCCCTTTATATATGGAAGAAGGAGACAGGGGAATTGTCAAAATGATGTGATGTGATGTGAGAAAGACTCAATGGACATCTCTGCCTTCAAAGATGGAAGGGAGCCGTGGGCCAACGACTGCAGATCATCTGTAAGAGCTACAAAAGAAAAGAAAATGTACTGTCTCTTAGAAACTTCAGTGAGAAACACTACTCAGACAACACTTTAATTTAGCACTGTGAGACCTGTGAAGTTTCTGAGTCCTATAACTTTAAAATTATAAATAGGTATTGTTTAAGGTGCTAAGATTATGGTGATTTTAAAAACAGCTTTCACAGGAAACTAATACCAATTCCTTTTCAATTTTTGCCAGTTAAATTAATAATTATATTGGCTTGCATGTCCCTTATTATTAGCCAGGTTAGAAATATCTTCAAATATGTATTGACCTTCATCGGATTCTTTCTTTTGGGAAATTTTTGTTAAAGCTCTTTGCCCAATCTCTTTTCACTTTTCTATTTTTTCCAATTTTTTTATCAAATTGAAAAAATTCTATGCATGTCTTTAACAATTTTTCTTCCTTTTAAAAACTGCAAATATCTTCTATTTTGTAGCTCCTTCTTTGTTAATTTCCTTACAGTGAATTTTTATGAAAAGAGGTCTTGACTGAAACATAAATAAATTTTTATATATTCTGTTTAGTGATTTGAAATACTACTTGCCTACCCCAATATTAACCAAATTTTCTACCTAGATACTTGAAATTTTATTTCCATTATTAAAGTTCTAATCAATTTGAAGTTGATTTTTATATATTTGTATATACAAATATATACAATATATTTGTATATACAAATATATACAATATATTTGTATATACAAATATATACAATATATTTAAAACAATATCCAAATATAAGCATTCCAGGTACACTTTTATATTTTATATATATACTGAATTTTTAATTTTTAATTGTTAATTTTTGTGGGTACATAGCATGTGTATATATTTATGTATATGATATACTTAATATGAGATATTTTGACATAGGCATACAAAGTGTATAAATCACATCAGGGTAAATTGAGGTATTCATCACCTCAAGCATATATGCTGTGTTACAAAAAATCCAAGTATTCTCTTTTAGTGATTTTAAAATATAAAATTACATTAATATTGACTATACACACCCTGTTGTGCCATCAAATTCTAGATCTTATTCACTTTTTCTAACTATTTTTTTATAGACATGAACCATCCCTACTTCCCCCGACCTACCCAGTACACTTCTCTTCCTCTGGTAACCATCATTCCACTATCTCCATGAGTTCAATTGTTTAAATTCATAGCTCCCACAAATAAGTGTGAACATGCAAAGTTTGTCTTTCAGTGCCTGGTCTATTTCACTTAACATAATGACCTCCAATCTCATACATGTTATTGCAAATGACAGGATCTCATTTTTTTATTGCCAAATAGTTCTTTATTGTATATATACAGCATTTTTTTATCCATTCATCTGTTGATGGACACTTAAGTTGCTACCAAATCTTGCTTATTGAGAATAGTGCTGCAATAAACATGAGAGTGCAGATACCTCTTCAATATACTGATTTCCTTTCTTTTGGATATGCACCTAGCTGTGGGATTTCTGGATCATATGGAAGCTCTATTTTTAGTTTCTTGAGAAACCTCCAAATAGCTCTCCGTAGTGGCTGGACTAATTTACATTCTCCACAATGGTGTCCAAGAGTTTCCTGTTCTCCACACCCTTGTCAGCATTTGTTATTGCCTGACTTTTGGATGAAAGCCTTTTTTTTTTTTTTTTTTTTTTTTTTTTGTGAGACAGAGTCTTGCTCTGTTGCCAGGCTGGAGTGCAGTGGTGCAATCTCGGCTCACTGCAAACTCCACCTCCCGGGGTCAAGCAATTCCCCTGCCTCAGCCTCCTGAATAGCTGGGACTACAGGTGCGTGCCACCATGCCTGGCTAATTTTTTGTATTTCAGTAGAGACGAGGTTTCACCATGTTGGCCAGGATGGTCTCAATCTCCTGATCTTGTGATCTGCCCACCTCGGCCTCCCAAAGTGCTGGGATTACAGGCATGAGCCACTGCGCCTGGCCGGATGAAAGCCATTTTAACTAGTGCAAGATGATATCTTAGAGTAGTTTTCACTTCTAATTCTCTGATTATCCATGATGTTGAGAACCTTTTTTCATTCAGCAAATCTATGTCTTCTGATTAGAGAGTTTAGTTTATTTTCATTCAATCTAATTATTGTTAAATAAGGACTTATTCCTGTCATTTTGTTATTTATTTTCTGTTTTAAGCCTTCTCTTCCTTCTTTTCTGTTTTCCTTTTGAAGATGATTGTCTATGGCAGTATATTTTAATTTATTGCTTTTTATTACTTTTGTTTCTGTCATATCGTTTTTTATTTGAGTTTATCATAAGTCTTGAAATTAATATTTTATAATTCTTTATGTTTCACTGATAAAAAGTTTACAGTAGGCTGGTCGTGGTGGCTCACACCTGTAATTCTAGCACTTTGGGAGGCCAAGGCAGTTGGATCACGAGGTCGGGAGATCGAAACCATCCTGGCTAACATGGTGAAACCCTGTGTCTACTAAATATATATATATATATATATAAATTAGCCAGACGTGGTGGCACAGGCCTGTAGTCCCAGCTACTCGGGAGGCTGAGGCAGGAGAAACGCTTGAACCCAGGAGGCAGAGGTTGTGTCGAGCTGAGATCATGTCACTGCACTCCAGCCTGGGCAACAGAACAAGACTCCATCTCAAAAAACAAAAAAAAAACAAAAACAAAAACTTAACACTGATTCCTTAAACAAATAAACTAACATACAAGCAAAGAGAAAATCAGTAACAACTTTACAGTTTTACCGTGTCTCCTCACTTTTTAACATTTTGTTATTTCTATTAATATCTTATTATACTGACTACACCTTAAAATTTTGTCATAGTTATTATTTTTTATTGGTTCATCTTTCAGTCTTTGTACTTAAGATATGAGTAGTTTACACACCACAATTATAGACTAATAATATTCTGTGTTTTGTGTATACTTAATATTATCAGTGAGTTTTATACCTTCAGTTGTTTTCTTATTGCTTAAAACATCCTTTTCTTTCACATGGAAGAATTTCCATTATCATTTCTTGTAGGACAGGCCTGGTATTAATGAAATCCCTTAACTTGTGTTTGTTTGTAGAAGTCTTTATTTTTCTTCATGTTTGAAGGATATTTTCACCAAATATACTACTCTAGGGTAAAATCTTTCTTCCTTCAGCACATTAAATATATCACATCACTTTTTCCTGGCCTGTAACTGAAACTGACCCAATAGTCCCATAGACAGTTCTTTTGGATAAACATAGAAATTGACCCTTCTGCTGTTAAAGCATGAAACTTGTTTTTTGTTTTATTTGAGTTCCTTCCTCAGGAAAGGACCTTCAGCCCTCTCAAGAAAGTATCAAAGTACTGAAACTCACCAAATGCTACACCTCTCATTCATCATGATTGATTTTTGCTCCTCCCTAGTTCTGGTTTTCTGACACATTGTTACATTTCTTCTCTTCTATGTAAACCCCTAGTTTTAGTCAGTCAGGGTGATGGATTTGAGACTGAGTGCCCATCTCCTCAGCTGCAGCAACAGATTAAAGCCTTATTCCTTGGCAATACCTGTAATCTCAGCAATTGGCCTTCTGTGCGGTGAGCAGCAGGAACTAGACCAAACCCCTGGTATTTCAGTAATATAATGTTTTCACTGAAAAGTCTTGCTGCGAGTTTTAATGGAGCTCCAGTGTATGTTATTTGTTTATATTCTGTAGCTGCTTTTAGAACTCATTCTTTATCCTTCACCTTTGAAAATTTGAAAATTTGATTATTAATTGCCTCAAGGTAGTCCTCTTTGGGTTAAATATGCTTGGTTCTATAACTTTATTTCTTTTTTTTTTTTGAGACTGAGTCTCACTCTGTCACCCAGGCTGGAGTGCAGTGGCGCAATCTCGGCTCACTGCAAGCTTGGCCTCCCGGGTTCACATCATTCTCCTGCCTGTCTCCTGAGCTGGGACTACAGGCACCCGCCATCATGCCCAGCTAATTTTTTGTATTTTTTAGTAGAGACAGGGTTTCACCGTGTTAGCCAGGATGGTCTCCATCTCCTGACCTCGTGATCTGCCCACCTTGGCCTCCCAAAGTGCTTGGATTACAGGCGTGAGCCACCATGTCTGGCCAACTTTCTTGTACTTACTTAAATAGTAATACCTTTGCCTAAGCTTGAAAAGTTTTCTGTTATTATCCCTTTGAATAAACTTTCTATCCCTCTCTCTCTACATTCTCTTTAAGGCCAATAACTCTTAGATTTGCCCTTTTGAGGCTATTTTCTAGATCCTCTAGGTGTGCTTCATTGTTTTTTATTCTTTTTTCTTTTGTTTCCTCTGTGTTTATGTTTTCAAATACCATGTCTGCAAGCTCACTAAATCTTTCTTCTGTTTGATCTATTCTGCTATCAAGAGACTGATACATCCTTCAGTATGTCAATTTTTCAACTCCAGTATTTCTGCTTGATTCTTTTTAATTATTTCAAGCTTTGGTAAATTTATCTGATAGAATTCTGAATTCCTTCTGTATGTAATCTTGCATTTTGTTGATTTTTCTCAAAGCAGCTATTTTGAATTTCCTGTCTGAAAGGTTACATATTTCTGTCTCTCCAAAATTGGTTCCTAGATGCCTTATTTAGTTCATTTGGTAAGGTCATGTTTTCCTAGATGGTCTTGATATTTATAGGTGTTTCTCTGTGTCTGGGCGTTGAAGATTTAGGTATTTATTTAAGTCTTTGCACTCCGGGCTTGTTGGTACCAGTCTTTTTTGAGAAGGCTTTCCAGGTATTTGAATTGGCTTGGGTTTTGTGGCCTAAGTTTTTGGTTACTTCTGCTGTGTCTGGATTAGGGGACACCCCAAGCCCGGTAATGCAGTGATTCTCCAAGACTTGCAGAGCAATCACATTTGTGTTCTTGGGTGATATTTGGACAAATTATCTGGATTATCAGACAGAGACTCTTGTTCTCTTTTCCTACATTCTCCCAAACAAATGCAGTCTCCTTCTCTGTACTGAGCTGCCTAGAGCTGGGGTAGGGGTGACATAAGCACTGCTGTGGCCACCACCACTGGGATTGCACTGGGTCAGACCTGAAACCAGCAGAGCACTGGTCCCCTCCCAAGGCCCCCTATAACTACTACCTGGCTAGTGCTTATGTTTGCTCATGGTTCTAGGACTCCACAATCAGCAGGTTGTAAAGCCAGACAGGCTAGTGTCCTTCCTTTCAAGGTGGTGAGTTTCTCCAGGCCCTGGGTGGGTCCAGAGATGCTGTCGAGGAGCCAAGACCTGGAATCCCAAATCTTAGAAATCTACCTAGTACTCTATTCAACTAAGGCTGAGCTGGCACCCTAACCACAAGATACTCCTTCCTTCTCTTTCCTCCTCTTTCCATAGGCAGATGAGTCTCTCCTCACAACTGGCCTGTGAGGAGTACTATCAGGCTACCACTGATGTTCACTTAAGGCCTAAGTGCTCTTCAGTCAGCTTGTGGTAAATGCTCCCACTCCTTGGACTCACCCTTCAGGGCAATGGACTCCCACTGGCCCTGGGTAGGTCTAGACATGCCATCCAGGAGCCAAGGCCTGGAACTGAGGACTGCAAGAGCCCACTTGGTACTGTATCCCATTGCAGCAAAGTTGGTACCTAAGCTGATTTCTGGTTCTTATGAAGATGCATTTTTTGTGTAGATATTTGTTAAATTTGGTGTTCCTAATGGGAGAGTGATCTGTGGAAGTTTCTTTTTCCTTTTTTTTTTCTTTTTTTTTTATTTATTATTATTATACTTTAAGTTTTAGGGTACATGTGCACAATGTGCAGGTTAGTTACATATGTATACATGTGCCATGCTGGTGCGCTGCACCCACTAACTCATCGTCTAGCATTAGGTATATCTCCCAATGCTATCCTTCCCCTCTCCTCCCACCCCACCACAGTCCCCAGAGTGTGATGTTCCCCTTCCTGTGTCCATGTGTTCTCATTGTTCAATTCCCAACTATGAGTGAGAATATGCGGTGTTTGGTTTTTTGTTCTTGCAATAGTTTCCTGAGAATGATGATTTCCAAATTCATCCATGTCCGTACAAAGGACATGAACTCATCATTTTTTATGGCTGCATAGTATTCCATGGTGTATATGTGCCACATTTTCTTAATCCAGTCTATCATTGTTGGACATTTGGGTTGGTTCCAAGTTTTTGCTATTGTGAATAATGCCGCAATAAACATACGTGTGCATGTGTCTTTATAGCAGCATGATTTATAGTCCTTTGGGTATATATCCAGTAATGGGATGGCTGGCTCAAATGGTATTTCTAGTTCTAGATTCCCTGAGGAATCACCACACTGACTTCCACAAGGGTTGAACTAGTTTACGGTCCCACCAACAGTGTAAAAGTGTTCCTATTTCTCCACATCCTCTCCAGCACCTGTTATTTCCTGACTTTTTAATGATTGCCATTCTAACTGGTGTGAGACGGTATCTCATTGTGGTTTTGATTTGCATTTCTCTGATGGCCAGTGATGGTGAGCATTTTTTCATGTGTTTTTTGGCTGCATAGATGTCTTCTTTTGAGAAGTGTCTGTTCATATCCTTTGCCCAATTTTTGATGGGGTTCTTTGTTTTTTTTCTTGTAAATTTGTTGGAGTTCATTGTAGATTCTGGATATTAGCCCCTTGTCAGATGAGTAGGTTGCAAAAATTTTCTCCCATTTTGTAGGTTGCCTGTTCACTCTGATGGTAGTTTCTTTTGCTGTGCAGAAGCTCTTTAGTTTAATTAGATCTCATTTGTCAATTTTGGCTTTTGTTGCCATTGCTTTTGGTGTTTTAGATATGAAGTCCTTGCCCATGCCTATGTCCTGAATGGTAATGCCTAGATTTTCTTCTAGGGTTTTTATGGTTTTAGGTCTAATGTTTAAGTCTTTAATCCATCTTGAATTGATTCTTCTATAAGGTGTAAGGAAGGGATCCAGTTTCAGCTTTCTCCATATGGCTAGCCAGTTTTCCCAGCACCATTTATTAAATAGGAAATCCTTCCCCCATTGCTTGTTTTTCTCAGGTTTGTCAAAGATCAGATAGTTGTAGATATGCAGCGTTATTTCTGAGGGCTCTGTTCTGTTCCATTGATCTGCATCTCTGTTTTGGTACCAGTACCATGCTGTTTTGGTTACTGTAGGCTTGTAGTATAGTTTGATGTCAGGTAGTGTGATTCCTCCAGCTTTGTTCTTTTGGCTTAGGATTGACTTGGCAATGTGGGCTCTTTTTTGGTTCCATATGAACTTTAAAGTACTTTTTCCAATTCTGTGAAGAAAGTCATTGGTAGCTTGATGGGGATGGCATTGAATCTGTAAATTACCTTGGGCAATATCACGATTTTCACGATATTGATTCTTCCTACCCATGAGCATGGAATGTTGTTCCATTTGTTTGTATCCTCTTTTATTTCATTGAGCAGTGGTTTGTAGTTCTCCTTGAAGAGGTCCTTCACGTCCCTTGTAAGTTGGATCCCTAGGTATTTTATTCTCTTTGAAGCAATTGTGAATGGGAGTTCACTCATGATTTGGCTCTCTGTTTGTCTGTTGTTGGTGTATAAGAATGCTTGTGATTTTTGCACATTGATTTTGTATCCTGAGACTTTGCTGAAGTTGCTTATCAGCTTAAGGAGATTTTGGGCTGAGACAATGGGGTTTTCTAGATATACAATCATGTCATCTGCAAACAGTGACAATTTGATTTCCTCTTTTCCTAATTGAATACCCATTATTTCCTTCTCCTGCCTAATTGCCCTGGCCAGAACTTCCAACACTATGTTGAATAGGAGTGGTGAGAGAGGGCATCCGTGTCTTGTGCCAGTTTTCAAAGGGAATGCTTCCAGTTTTTGCCCATTCAGTATGATATTGGCTGTGGGTTTATCATATATAGCTCTTATTATTTTGAGATACATCTCATCAATACCTAATTTATTGAGAGTTTTTAGCATGAAGGGTTGTTGAATTTTGTCAAAGGACTTTGCTGCATCTATTGAGATAGTCATGTGGTTTTTGTCTTTGATTCTGTTTATATGCTGGATTAAATTTATTGATTTGTGTATATTGAACCAGCCTTGCATCCCAGGGATGAAGCCCACTTGATCATGGTGGATAAGCTTTTTGATATGCTGCTGGAATTGGTTTGCCAGTATTTTATTGAGGATTTTTGCATCAATGTTTATCAAGGATATGGGTCTAAAATTCTCTTTTTTGGTTGTGTCTCTGCCTGGCTTTGGTATCAGGATGATGGTGGCCTCATAAAATGAGTTAGGGAGGATTCCCTCTTTTTCTATTGATTGGAATAGTTTCAGAAGGAATGCTACCAGTTCCTCCTTGTACCTCTGGTAGAATTCGGCTGTGAATCCATCTGGTCCTGGGCGCTTTTTGGTTGGTAAGCTATTGATTATTGCCACAATTTCAGCTCCTGTTATTGGTCTATTCAGAGATTCAACTTCTTCCTGGTTTAGTCTTGGGAGGGTGTATGTGTCGAGGAATTTATCCATTTCTTCTAGATTTTCTAGTTCATTTGTGTAGAGGTGTTTATAGTATTCTCTGATGGCAGTTTGTATTTCTGTGGGATCGGTGGTGATATCCCCTTTATCATTTTTTATTGCATCTATTTGATTCTTCTCTCTTTTTTTCTTTATTAGTCTTGCTAGCAGTCTATCAATTTTGTTGATCCTTTCAAAAAACCAGCTCCTGGATTCATTAATTTTTTGAAGGGTTTTTTGTGTCTCTATTTCCTTCAGTTCTGCTCTGATTTTAGTTATTTCTTGCCTTCTGCTAGCTTTTGAATGTGTTTTCTCTTGCTTTTCTAGTTCTTTTAATTGTGCTGTTAGGGTGTCAATTTTGGATCTTTCCTGCTTTCTCTTGTGGGCATTTAGTGCTATAAATTTCCCTCTACACACTGCTTTGAATGCATCCCAGAGATTCTGGTATGTTGTGTCTTTATTCTCGTTGGTTTCAAAGAACATCTTTATTTCTGTCCTCATTTCATTATGTACCCAGTAGTCATTCAGGAGCAGGTTGTTCTGTTTCCATGTAGTTGAGTAGTTTTGAGGAGATTCTTAATGCTGAGTTCTAGTTTGATTGCACTGTGATCTGAGAGATAGTTTGTTATAATTTCTGTACTTTTACATTTGCTGAGAAGAGCTTTACTTCCAAGTATGTGGTAATTTTGGAAAAGGTGTGGTGTGGTGCTGAAAAAAATGTATATTCTGTTGATTTGGGGTGGAGAGTTCTGTAGATGTCTATTAGGTCCGCTTGGTGCAGAGCTGAGTCAATTCCTCGGTATCCTTGTTGACTTTCTGTCTCGTTGATCTGTCTAATGTTGACAGTGGGGTGTTAAAGTCTCCCATTATTAATGTGTGGGAGTCTAAGTCTCTTTGTAGGTCACTCAGGACTTGCTTTATGAATCTGGGTGCTCCTGTATTGGGTGCATATATATTTAGGATAGTTAGCTGTTCTTGTTGAATTGATCCCTTTACCATTATGTAATGGCCTTCTTTGTCTCTTTTGATCTTCGTTGGTTTAAAGTCTGTTTTATTAGAGACTAGGATTGCAACCCCTGCCTTTTTTTGCTTTCCATTTTCTTGGTAGATCTTCCTCCATCCTTTTATTTTGAGCCTATGTGTGTCTCTGCACGTGAGATGGGTTTCCTGAATACAGCACACTGATGGGTCTTGAGTCTTTATCCAATTTGCCAGTCTGTGTCTTTTAATTGGAGAATTTAGTCCATTTACATTTAAAGTTAATATTGTTATGTGTGAATTTGATCCTGTCATTATGATGTTAACTGGTTATTTTGCTTGTTAGTTTATGGCATTTCTTCTTAGTCTCGATGGTCTTTACATTTTGGCATGATTTTGCAGCAGCTGGTACGAGTTGTTCCTTTCCATGTTTAGCGCTTCCTTCAGGAGCTCTTTTAGGGCAGGCGTGGTGGTGACAAAATCTCTCAGCATTTGCTTGTCTGTAAAGTATTTTATTTGTCCTTCACTTATGAAGCATAGTTTGGCTGGATATGAAATTCTGGGTTGAAAATTCTTTTCTTTAAGAATGTTGAATACTGGCCCCCACTCTCTTCTGGCTTGTAGAGTTTCTACTGAGAGATCCGCTGTTAGTCTGATGGGCTTCCCTTTGAGGGTAACCCGACCTTTCTCTCTGGCTGCCCTTAACATTTTTTCCTTCATTTCAACTTTGGTGAATCTGACAATTATGTGTCTTGGAGTTGCTCTTCTCAAGGAGTATCTTTGTGGTGTTCTCCATATTTCCTGAATCTGAATGTTGGCTTGCCTCACTAGATTGGGGAAGTTCTCCTGGATAATATCCTGCAGAGTGTTTTCCAACTTGGTTCCATTCTCCCCGTCACTTTCAGGTACACCAATCAGACATAGATTTGGTCTTTTCACATAGTCCCATATTTCTTGGAGGCTTTGCTCATTTCTTCTTATTCTTTTTTCTCTAAACTTCCCTTCTCGCTTCATTTCATTCATTTCATCTTCCATCACTGATACCCTTTCTTCCATTTGATCGCATCGGCTCCTGAGGCTTCTGCATTCTTCACATAGTTCTCGAGCCTTGGTTTTCAGCTCCATCGGCTCCTTTAAGCACTTCTCTGTATTGGTTATTCTAGTTATACATTCTTCTAAATTTTTTTCAAAGTTTTCAACTTCTTTGCCTTTGGTTTGAATATCCTCCCATAGCTCAGAGTAATTTGATCATCTGAAGCCTTCTTCTCTCAGCTCATCAAAGTCATTCTCCGTCCAGCTCTGTTCCGTTGCTGGCAAGGAATTGTGTTCCTTTGCAGGAAGAGAGGCACTCTGCTTTTTAGAGTTTCCAGTTTTTCTGCTCTGTTTTTTCCCCATCTTTGTGGTTTTATCTAGTTTTGGTCTTTGATGATGGTGATGTACAGATGGGTTTTTGGTGTGGATGTCCTTTCTGTTTGTTAGTTTTCCTTCTAACAGACGGGACCCTCAGCTGCAGGTCTGTTGGAGTATGTGGCCGTGTGAGGTGTCAGTCTGCCCCTGCTGGTGGGTGCCTCCTAGTTAGGCTGCTTGGGGGTCAGGGGTCAGGGACCCACTTGAGGAGGCAGTCTGCCAGTTCTCGGATCTCCAGCTGTGTGCTGGGAGAACCACTGCTCTCTTCAAAGCTGTCAGACAGGGACATTTAAGTCTGCAGAGGTTACTACTGTCTTTTTGTTTGTCTGTGCCCTGCCCCCAGAGGTGGAGCCTACAGAGGCAGGCAGGCCTCCTTGAGCTGTGGTGGGCTCCACCCAATTTGAGCTTCCCGGCTGCTTTGTTTACCTAAGCAAGCCTAAGCAATGGTGGGCGCCCTTCCCCCAGCCTCGCTGCCGCCTTGCAGTTTGATCTCAGAGTGCTGTGCTAGCAATCAGTGAGACTCCGTGGGTGTAGGACACCCTGAGCCAGGTGCGGGATATAATCTCCTGGTGTGCCATTTTTTAAGCCCATCGGAAAAGCGCAGTATTCGGGTGGGAGTGACCCAATTTTCCAGGTGCCGTCTGTCACCCCTTTCTTTGACTAGGAAAGGGAACTCCCTGACCCCTTGTGCTTCCTGAGTGAGGCAATGCCTCGCCCTTCTTCAGCTTGTGCATGGTGCACTCACCTACTGACCTGCGCCCACTGTCTGGCACTCCCTAGTGAGATGAACCCGGTATCTCAGATGGAAATGCAGAAATCACCGTCTTCTGCGTCACTCACGCTGGGAGCTGTAGACCGGAGCTGTTGCTATTTGGCCATCTTGGCTCCCTCCTGTGGAAGTTTCTATGCAGCTCTCTTGCTTGACCTCCTTTATGCTGATAATTTTTTAATGACTTTCTGTGTTAAAGAAAACTATCTTTCTTAACTGATATGACATAAGATATAATTCCAGAGAACCACATCATTTTATGGGCTTCTTACACAACTCTACTGAAAGTGGACTGCAATAGTAATGCAACAGTGTCTTTCTTACTATAGTTTCATATAATTTCTAGTATCTGAAATGGTAAATCATCACCACCAATTTATTCTGTTCAGAAGCACTCCTACAAATTTCTTTTCCACGTAATATTTATAATTGGAATGTCAATTTCTATGTAAACTTCTACTGGGATTTTGAATGAAATTCCATTAAATCTATAGGTCAACTATGAGATAATTAGCGCTTTTAGAGTACTAAAGCTTTCTACTCATTAATATTTTGCAGTACTGTAATGTTTCTTTATAGAATATAATGGTTTTTTTCATAAAATTATTGTACATAGATGTTTATAATGACTTCTATGTATTTAAAATAATTTAGCCTTTCATATGTAAAGGATCCTATTATCTTTAAATAATGATAGTTTTACTTTTTGATATTGAATTTAGTCCATAATTTATAGACTAAAACCTCCCACTCTTTTATGAATCAGTCAAATTAAATTTCCACCAGTTGCTCAGTATTTCTTATATAATTAATTCATATAAATATATACATAGACAGATAGATAGATAGATAGATGTCTCATAAAATCATGCAAGCTCTCAGTTCCTTGACTGCATTTTTTAAATGGATATGGTCTCCATTTCAGTCCAGATACCAATGGCCGTATCCAAAACCTAGAAGTTTTGAATGCCACCTGTAAAAGTGATAATAATTTAAAATATGATAATGGCTATTGTGTCTGGAATTTATTACTTCTGGTGGGTTCTTGGTCTTGTTGACCTCAAGAATGAAACCACAGACCTTCGCAATGAGCCTTACAGCTCTTAAAGATGGTGTGTGCAGAGTATTTTCCTTCAGATGTTCTGACGCGTCCAGAATTTCTTCCTTCTGGTGGGTTCGTGGTCTCACTGACTTCAAGAATGAAGCTGCGGACCTTCGTGGTGAGTGTTACAGCTCTTAAAGGTGGTGCAGACCCAAAGAGTGAGCAGCTGCAAGATTTATTGTGAAGAGCAAAAGAACAAAGCTTCCACAGTGTGGAAGGGGACCCCAGCAGGTTGCTGCTGCTGGCTGGGTGGCCAGCTTTTATTCCCTTATTTGTCCCCACCCATGTCCTGCTGATTGGTCCATTTTACAGAGTGCTGATTGGTGCGTTTACAATCCTTTAGCTTGACACAGAGTGCTGATCAGTGTGTTTTTACAGAGTGCCGATTGGTGAATTTACAATCCTTTAGCTAGACACAGAGTGCTGATTGATGTGTTTGCAATCCTCTAGCTAGACAGAAAAGTTCTCCAAGTCCCCACTCGACCGAGGAAGTCCAGCTGGCTTCACTTCTCACTATTACCTGAGGTATCATTAGTTTCAATTAAAATGTCCTTCAAAATATATTAATTTTACAATATGAAGAAGATTATCATAACTTTTCCTTATGCTGGTGACAAGGTCCAAAGCCACTTCTAATAAAAAATTCCCCTGTAACTAGGGGAATCTATAACTGCCGCAACTTCAATTACCCATTACGGTTCCACTGGCTTTACCCTAGTTCATAATGCACCTCCCTTCACACTGACTTCAGCTGATTTAATTAAGGGTGCCTGTCTGAGCCTCTGGAAGTCAGTCTATAATGTGACTGAACATCCATGAATTGATTAAACATTAAGAGTTTAGATAAGAACTTAACATTTGGTATTAGGGAAATATTTTAGATTTGGATCAATTTCTCCACCTATTGTGACCATGCCAATGTTAGTATCAGCAGAAAAAAATTATTCTAATATTGCCTTCAACTACTTAATGGAGACAAGAGAGCAGGGATGGAAGAAAATAGAAGTTCTGAAACTGCACAAACATATGTAAGACACTCCAGTACCTCCCCATGCAGACAGAAGTTGAAGTATGAAAGCAAGGTATACATAATGCTGTTGATGGGGTAGAGTTGCAGACTTCTCAATGGGCAAGTCTGGAGAAATTTGTGCTAATGAGGTATTTATTAACTTGGAATATAACAAATACAGCGGGGGGATAATGATTTGATGTATATGTCTTTATTTTGGTCAGCTAAGATAGAGCTAATCATTTATTTTGGTTAGCTAAGATAGGGCTAATCATTCAGCTTTTAAAAATTGTGCACACATTAGTCTTCAGCCTTCTCACTATAGTTTTCCATTGAGATTAAGGAATACATAAAAAAAAAAAAATTACAACCCACCTTTGTACTTTACGGTATACTCCTTCTATTCTCCCGAGTTGGGAAGAGATCTCCAGCCTCTCACTCTAGGAAGGAAAATGTTGGTATGAAAAATTTTAGGCATTCCAACCCCTTTTACATCTAAACCCATTCAAAAACTGTAGGTCATCTGAATTTTTGCTTGGACAAAAACAATGATTGGACCATATTTTACTAGTAGGCAGAAAAACCACACCTCAAGGATGGAACGGCTTTTTTTGTTTTCTCATCCCCGGGCTTATACATACATTTGCTAATTGTATGCTACTTTCCTTTCCTTGTTGGACAACAGTAAAATATTCAGTAAAATATTTTATATAGCCTGTAAACTTACGTGAAGAGTCATCTTATAGGAAAAAGCAATGCCATTTAATTTTGCCTTAATAAAGGAGACTATGAGCCAGAAGTATGATACGATGTGAAGCTGGTGAAATAGAACTGATGTTGTCTTCAGGTCTGTTTATATGTCTATGCACAGACCTAGGGAGAAAACATCATTGAACATATTAAAACACTAGGCATGAGGCTGGGCGCAGAGGCTCATGCCTGCAATCCCAGCACTTTGGGAGGCCAAGGCAGGTGGATCACCTGAGGTCAGGAGTTCGAGACCAGCCTGCCCAACATGATGAAACCCTGTCTATACTAAAAATAAAAAAAAATTAGCCGGGTGTGGTGGTGGGTGCCTGTAATCCCAGCTACTTGGGAGGCTGAGGCAGGAGAATTGCTTGAACCCAGGAGGCAGAGGTTGCAGTGAGCCGAGATTGTGTCACTGCACTCCAGCCTGGGTGACAGAGCAAGACTCCAGCTCAAAAAACAAAGAAACAAAGAAACAAACAAAAAACACTAGGCATGAAATTGTCATTGGCTAATCTCCTGAATGGGAGAGAAAATAGGTGAAAATTGTAAATTCAGCTCCGTAAATGACAAGCAAGATGAATTATTCGAGTGAGTTTAACAAAGGTTTTAGTGTCCAAGGGCTTAAATCTTGGAATGACTCCTCCAAAGCAGAGTTGGTGTTTATCAATTTTAATATTTTGAATTAAAATAAGCAGGCCAATAAGAAAAATAAAATTTAGATCATAATCTCAAATAACTCATTTTATATGTATCCTTTTATACAACAAATATACATTGTTAGTATTTTATATAACATCGTTGATCCTATTCATTTTGCAAATTTATAACTTATTTTTTCTTTAATGAACTTGGTACAATTTCTAAGTACCAAGCCTATTTCAAAGTGTAGTTAATATTAAGAAATGTGACTATAAATAACATCCCATTTCTCAAAATAAATATATCCAAAACAGCTTGTCTTTCTCCTTATATTCACAAATTAACAAAAAATATTGCATTATAAAGTATTCAAAATTATATATTGTTGAAGACTGATAATTAGTTTAGAAATCAAATAAAATCACTACAAAATTGTAACAAATTTAAATCTTATACGAAGTTTATATTTTATAAAGAGATTACAGTAAAAGCCACCCAACCAGGATCTCTTCTAAAATTAGCCTACAAATTGACAATCATTTAAAAGATAATGATGAAAAGGTAGCCATAGTTTTGTGTCATTTGGAGATGTTTTTCAGTCTATCAACAATAATATGCCAGGTTTGGTGGCTCAGGCCTACAATCCCAAGTCTTTGGGAGGCCAAGGCAGGAGGGTTGCTTGAGGCCAAGAGTCCAAGACAAGCCTGGGCAACACAGTAAGACCTTATCTGTACAAAACATTTGTTTTAAAATTATCTAGACACAATGGTGCATGCTTGTCTGTGCTTGTAGTCCTAGCTACTCAGGAGGCTGTGGCAGGAGAATGTCTTGATCTCAGGGGTTGAAGGCTGCAGTGGGCTATAGTCATGTCACTGCACTCCAGCCTGAGCAAAAGAGTGAGACCCTGTCTCAAAAAAAAAAATTTAAAATTAAAAACCAACAACAGTAGCAATGTCTTAAAGTATATTTAATATACTTTAATAAAGATAAATATTATTATTCCTTCACATGAACTAATTCCTCAATTAAGGTAGATCCTTTCATTCAGGAGAGAGAAAATATTTTCTATTATTTGTCTGTGAGATGATGTCATTTAATACTATTAAAATAAATTTGAAAAAAGTGTATAACCTGAAGGTAATTAAGAAATAGTCTTATCTTAAAACATAAGTTCTATTAGCAATCCATGTAGTTATAAAACATTGTAAGTAAATAATGAATTTATTCTGGAATTAGTCCAAAGATATTGTCCCAACAAAGAATAATTTTCTGAAGTATTACTCTTCTTTTTTTTTTTTTAGATGGAGTCTTGCTCTGTCGCCCAGACTGGAGTGCAGTGGCGCGATCTCAGCTCACTGCAAGCTCTGCCTTCCAGGTTCATGCCATTCTCCTGCCTCAGCCTCCTGCGTAGCTGGGACTACAGGCGCCCACCACCACGCCTGGCTAATTTTTTGTATTTTTAGTAGAGACGGGGTTTCACCGTGTTAGCCAGAATGGTCTCGATCTCCTGAGCTCGTGATCTGCCCGCCTCAGCCTCCCAAAGTGCTGGGATTACAGGTGTGAGCCATCGCGCCCAGCAGTATTACTCTTCTTTTACTGGTTGTTTAAACACAACTTTATATATTAAGCATTAAATTGATCTCACAAGAAAGCACATTTATTCCAAATGTCACTAACTTTGCTCAGAACTAAACATTCAAAAGCAAATATTGAATCATCTGCTGGACTTTCTCCATGAAAGCATCAAAACTCAAGATGTCCTTCCTCACCTATTTATTTTATACTTTAACAAAAATTAATACTTTCAGGTCATCTATCTCTCCACAACCCTCATTCTCATACCAATGTGTATAGCACCTAATCGAAACCATTTTCCCCAGGCTCTGCTTCCTAACAAAAGTTTCACTGTGCTGTTTGGAGTGATCCCTAAGCCACTCTGTATTTTCATCTTCTCAGAGTGTTTCCTTTACCTACTGCCCCAGTAGGAAACCATATGCCATGGAATAGGTCTTCAGTCTTTTCTGCTGAGATTTATGATCGTTTTTCACGTTTAACGGCAGAAGATAGATTGCTTGTCTTAAAGATTTCTCACTGGCACTTCTAAATTACTCTTATTCTTTTATTTGAAGCTCAGGCCATCTAATTATGCACTGCCACTACTGTTATCTTCCCATGAAGTTTACAATCTAGTGGATGGAGAAAGATGCCAAAGAATGAAAATAAATTAATAGATTTGTTAGAAAATAACTTTTGTAGGGAAAAAAGTAAAATATGGCAAGGGAAGATGTGTAGTTGGAGATGCATGTTTGAAATTTTAAGTAGTGTAGTCTATGTAACTCTCAGAGACGAAGTACCTTTGAGCATAGACCAAAAATGGCCAGATATTTTGGAAAAAGTGTTTCAAGTGATAGAAATAGAATGAGGAAAAGGGATTAGAAGAAGAAATCAGAGAAGTAATCGAAGTAAAGATAATAGCTCATTTTTGAACTCATTGGCAATTTTAAGAATTTTAGTCACTCCCTCTCCTATTTAACTCTATGTTTTTTAACTAATGTTTGCCCCTTGACTGATTAATTCTTCCTCCCTACTCTTGTCATCCTTCATAGTGATTTTGGA
This sequence comes from Pongo pygmaeus, assembly GCF_028885625.2. NCBI lineage: Eukaryota > Metazoa > Chordata > Mammalia > Primates > Hominidae > Pongo > Pongo pygmaeus. The sequence continues at coordinate 26,162,091 of NC_072377.2, forward strand.
CTAATGTGGTTGGCCATTACAATAACACATATGTTCATTTAATATCTTCACCTTTAATAATTTAATAATTGAGTTTTATCTTTTTCTTATACATCCACTGCGAGGGGTCTCTATATTCACAAACATCTATGTCTCCTTTAGTGAATCATCATCCTCACTAGCTAATAAAGTGCTTACCTTCTATAGCAAACTAATATACTTCCAATTAAAAAAAAAGGAGAGAAGCTTCCATAATCCATAGGCCCTATACCTGTTTCTACTTTTGTATAGGCAAACTCCAACGGCTTTTTTTTCTTTTATTTTTAGATGAATTCTCTCTTTGTCACTCAGGCTGGAGTGCAGTGGCACAATCTCGGTTCACTGCAACCTCCGCCTCCTGGGTTCAAGTGATTGTCCTGCCTCAGCCTCCAGAGTAGCTGGGATTTAGGTGCACACCACCATGCCCGGCTAATTTTTATATTTTTACCAGAGATAGGGTTTCACCATACTGGCCAGGCTGGTCTCAAACTCCTGCTCTCAAGTGATCCACCTGCCTCAGCCTCCCACAGTACTTGTGTGCTTCATCCAAGTCTCATTTGATGGTGCCCCTTAGTTTAGCCAACTGTTGTTTCCAGATTAACTAAAGGCTCTATCCTCACTGTCTGCTATTCTTTGTGGCATTTTGTCAACCAAGAAGAGGCAAAAGATCAGATTGCAATGCAATAAGACAAGGCCTTTATTGTGGTATTTGGAATTGCAATTTGGGAAACAGTGATTCAACTAGAAGTCTAATTGTATTCTTAAGAGAGAGCGGGGAGAAGAGTTTTTTTTAAGAGAAAATAAAAAGGAGGTTGAGGGTAATTACAGTTTTTTTTGAAAGAATTATCACTGGGCGAGATGGCCAGCTTAGTTCCTGAGTTCATAGTTCATTGATTGTTGCTGTTCAGATGTTGCAGCACTGGCAAAATTCCACTGTTTCCAGTGCATTCGGGTCATTGTGATTTGACCCAGTTTAATGGTTCAAGGCAAGTTCCTAGATTTTTTGCAAGTTTGCAGGACATGCAGGCAGTCCTTCTTAGAACAGGTTCCCAACTCCATTTTAGAGCTCTGAACCAGAGTGATGCCATTTTCTATATCACATTTCACATACTTACTCTCATGACTTGATGTGCCATTATGTGATGTATACATTTTCCTTTCCAGGTTAACTTTATAATGCTGTAATCATGTCCTGAAAGATTTAAAAATGTTTGTTTGGTGGCATTTTTATTATGTTTAGATGTGAATTTGAGGCCAAATGGACAATTTTCAATAGTTAATTATCCCCATGGAAACATGTTGTGATTTTCTATATTGTCAGTCTTTTCATTTTTAATAAGAAATAAAATTACTTAAATCTAGTCCTTTCATATTATTTTTTCTCACACTTGTTACTTTTATGATCATATTGGTTTTGGCCAATTAATTGAACTCAGGTAATACTTTCAATAGATTAGCAGTTATTTTGTGTTTACAAGTTAGGTGATGATGTCTTCAAGTAAATTGTGCCTTTTTTTTTTTTCCTTTCCATTATTTACATATCCTTTTCTTAAGGTAGTTTAGTGACTAGAACAGAGTATTCCTGAAGCGTATACATTAATTATGCTTTGGAAATCTCAAAAGTTTGCCAAGTTGTCACTGTATTGTGTTTGGAAATGTAGCATATATTTACTGGTCTCATGTCTAATTTTCACAAAGGATATTTACCCACAATGCTTTTTGTACTATGGGTAAATACAGCTTAGACCAAGAAAATTAATTTTCATAATTGTAAGGCCTTACTTCCTATTCACAGAGTTTTTACCTTTAGCCATTTTAGAAAGTGTATGTTTGAATTGCACTGTGACTAACTTGCATTTCCCTAAAGATTAATGTGTTTGATATCTTTTCCGTACTTAGTTGTCATCCACATATATTATCTTTGATGTGTGTTTTCAAATATTTTGTTCATTTATTTAGAATTGTTTTATTGCTCTCAGTGTTTTGCCTGCCTTTTTCTTGTAAGACAGTATCCTTTGAAGAGAAGGAGATTCAAAGTTTGATAAAGTAAAATTTATGTTGTTGAGTGTTGAAATTTGTTGTATCTTTCAAAGAGTGTTTGATTTTGTTCGACTATAGAATCACTTGGGATGTGTTTAATCTTTTAAATGTGAGGCTTAAAAGACTATGGCTTCCCTCTAAGGTTTGTCAGAATGAGTCTACTACAATTTTTACTCAAGGATTTAGACCTTTTATAAAAATTTGCTGTTTTGGATTCTTCATCAAAATTTCTGTGTATTATCAGATCTCTCCACTTTCACTGGTTGGACTTCAACTATTCCCACCATCTGTGAACTCCAAAAAATGTGTAGTCAGTGTAAACAGCAACAACAAAAACGATAAACCCCGCAATGACTGAATTGACCCAAGCCTTCACCATGGGGACACAAAGAAACCTGAAAACCTTTTTCAGGCCCTGATGGGAAGGAGAGGTAAAACATGCTATATTTTTTTCTCTTCACTGTAGAGTTCAGTCACAACTAACCAGCATTAACATTAAAATAGAGATTTTTGCAGAATAGACTCTTTGTGGCAATAAGATACCAATTCCAACTTGACTCTGGTATAACATCACATGAGGATAACACATCCTAAAAGAAAATCAAAGTATTTTATCCTAAAATATTTTTCTTTGACATCTTTTTAAATGGCCCTGCAAAACTTTCTCTTGTGGGAAAAAATTGCATTCTGTAGGGAATTTTCTTTCCTTACTAGCTTTCTCCACAGAATCTCACAGCTTTGATGAGACATTCGCTCTGAAGCCTGCTACCTGGAGGCTTCCTCTACATGACAAGAACTTTGTTTTCCACAATTCCTTCCCTTTTATCTTAATTTGAGCTGATTTCAACTCTTCAGGCAGAGCTTAATCCTTTCAACCAATTGCCAGTCAGGAAATCTTTGAAACCACCTATGAATTGGAAGCTCCTGGCTACCCCACCCCACTTCAAGATGGCCCACCTTTCTTGTCTGAACCCATGTATAACTTACATGTATTGATTTATGTCTTTTCATGGAACTTTGGTCTCTCTAAAATGTATAAAATCAAGCTGCAAAGTAACCACTTTGGTCACATGTTCTCAGGTGCTCCTTAGGCTGTGTCACAGGTCATGATCCTAAACATTGGGAAAATAAACTTCTAAATTGAATGAGATCCATCTTAGATACTTTTCAGTTTACATAGGCTGCTTACTGGTGAGTCCTTCACTATCATCATGGAGTTGCTCTCCACATATGTATGGTTGAATCTATAGCCAAAGAGTCAAGGAGGCCCAACAATTGATTTCTGTAGCTATCTTTGAATCTCTCTCTTCCATGATATTCTGCTACACAAATTCTAGTCATCTTACCCTCCCCAAATCTGATTTATGTCTTCTGAACTCAGTGAGATCATGGGGCACTGTTTCCTTTCTTTCTGCTGTGGTTTGGAAATTGCTTTCAGATAGTAAGTTAGGTTAAACACAGAACTTACATATTTCATTTATTTCAGATATCACAGACCTGCTCTGCCTGTTGTCCAAATATACAAGGATTTTTAAATATATTTTCCAGTTTTATATTTATTTTCTGAAGCAGGATGATTTTTTGTAGCCATTTATCCTTTGTGAGAAAATTATAGGCCCATGAATACAGCATTCTCCATAATTAACCAAAATTTTGGCTATCCAGATAACTTTACAATGTCTTTCTTACAGTGACTGTTTTTCTTATAACTTATAAACATGCTTCTACTGAATAAAAATATTATAAGAGGATGTGTAAATAAATATTAAATTGAAAATGGTAAAAAAATTATACATATCAACTATTCTTTGAAAATTTAGATATATTTTTCACTTACAATTTTTAAGAAAATTATTCAAAACTTAGAAGTCAAATTGTATACAATTACCCTTTAAGTATCACAAAGAATACCTCAGTTCATATGGCCTCCCCCAAAATATTTAAACCTCTAAGAACATTTACCAATTTTTTGGCTTTGCTATTTATTATTTATTTATAACCTAAATATTACTTTGTGGATTTCTGTCTAACAAAGACATATCTCTAAAAATATTGGTATTGCTACCTGGTTATATATTAACCAGTATTGCATTAAGCAAGTTAATTTAAACACTCCTTAGAATTACTGAATACATAAATTTCTGTTCCTCTAATATATTTTTGAACCAGTTCACAAATACTACCTGTTCCATAACCCATTAAAGGGTTAAATAAATTTCAACGTTGGCTTCTTCTATTTTGTATGAGAGTCATATTTTTAACTTTTTGAAAATTATACTTGGGTGGTTTTACAGGTCATCTCCAAAGATATCCAAGTGGACTCAGCTGTCAGAACCAATTTTACCAGAAAAGTAAACCTCGTGGACTTTTCCAGCCCAGGTCCCCTCAATCTTTCTCTCCCTGTGTTTCTTTATCTCTTTCTGCCTTTCTCACTCCCTCTCTCTCTCTGTCACTTTTTTATATCTATCTATCTATCTATCATCTATCTATCTATCTATCTATCTATCTATCTATATCATCTATCATCTATCTATCATCTATCTATCTATCTATCATCTATCTATGTATCTAGAGTCTTTATAGCTCGATTTGACTTCTTTTGTAGAGATAGCTAATTTGCTTATTCATTTATTTATTGTTTTATTTTGCTCCTATGAGTGAATTCCAAGTGTTTTAGTCTTGGATCAAGATTCGTTCTAATGTATGTTTGTGCATAACAAATAATTTCATATAGGTGCCAGAATATTTGCAAATTAATACTTTTAGTTTGACCACATGGTGACCTTCTTTCTGGATGATAGTTATCTATTCTCTCTCAGAGAAAAGACAAAATAAAGGTGGTGTGTTAGACTTTTTCATGGTCTGTTAGTCCATTTGTGAGAAGAAAATATTTCAAGCTGCCCTTTAAGATCTGGCGCATTGAGTTTTTCCTCTCAGTTTATACTTAAGCCATAGCTGAGGTTAAAGAACTATATATTCATATGGTTGCTATTTAAAGTTCTTTTCTTTGTGTATATCACCTGAGGTTTTTTTACTTCTGGATAATATTGTTAAATGGATTATTTTAAAAATCTCTCAAAATAAACTTTGTTGTGATGTTTACGAAGATTAATATATACTTGATAAATCTGATATTTACAGAATTTCCAGGAAACTAAAGACATTAAATCTTTTATGTTTAAATATATTCAACATTAAAAAATACTATCCTCTGAGATAGTGAAAGTTTAGATTGATTTTTTATAATAATATAAGTTTTTAAAATTAAGTTGAGGCTAGGCGCGGTGACTCACGCCTGTAATCCCAGCACTTTGGGGGGCCGAGGCGGGCAGATCATGAGGTCAGGATATCAAGACCATCCTGGCTAACACAGTGAAACCCCATCTCTACTAAAAATACAAAAAAATTAGCCAGGCGTGGTGGCGGGCACCTGTAGTCCCAGCTACTCCGGAGGCTGAGGCAGGAGAATGGCATGAACCCAGGAGGTGGAGCTTGCAGTGAGCTGAGATAGCACCACTGCACTCCAGCCTGGGCGACAGAGTGAGACTCCGTCTCAAAAAAAAAAAAAAAAAAAAAAATTAGGTTGAATCTTTATGCAAATCAGTCTTTTAAAAATTATTTTGTAAAATTGAATAACCACACATCTGTGTGTCTTTCTCTGATTTAATCATTGTAGGGAATAATTTAAAAACATTTTTTATCATGTTATAATATTTAAATTGTTTTCTCATAAACATATTAGTTATGCTTAACTTCCAAAATTCTAATACTGGTTTATGAATTAGATAAGCTGAAATTACTACTATATAATGTTTAACATTATAAAATAGTAACATGTTGCACATGATAGATTGCAAATTGCATTAGAATGAGTGATATCAATAGTAGTTAGGTTCCATTGTGAGTCAGCTAAAAGATTTTTTTTTCTTTTTTTGAGACAGAGTCTCGCTCTGTCGCCCAGGCTGGAGTGCAGTGGCATGATCTCGACTCACTGCAAGCTCTGCCTCCTGGGTTCACACCATTCTCCTGCCTCAGCCTCCCGAGTAGCTGGGACTACAGGCGCCCGCCACTACCCAGCTAATTTTTTGTATTTTTTAGTAGAGACAGGGTTTCACTGTGTTAGCAGCATGGTCTCAATCTCCTGACCTTGTGATCTGCCCGCCTCGGCCTCCCAAAGTGCTGGGATTACAGGCGTGAGCCACTGCGCCAGGCCTAAAAGATATTTTTTAAGATTGTTAAATTTAAAACTTTATAATATTATTGCCTTTAGTAACAAATACATTTTTAGGTATTTGTGTGACTTCTAATTAATATAAGTAAGTGCCTGGAAGTATTGGTCTGTTGTCAGACTCCTATAAAGAACTACCTGAGACTGGATAATTTAAAAAGAAAAGGGGTTTAATTGAATCAGTTCCACAGTAGTCTATAAAAGAGGCATGGCTGGGGAGATCTCAGGAAATTTACAATCATGACAGAAAGATGAAGGAGAAGCAAGTACATCTTCATATGGCAGCAGGAGAGAGAGTGAAGTGAGAAGAGCTACACACTTTTAAACAACCATCTCTCATAAATACCTATTTACTATCCTGAGAACAGCAATGGAGAAATCTGTCCCCATGATCCAATCACTTACCTCCAGGTCCCACTCCCAACAACGGGAATTACAATTTGACATGAGATTTGGGTGGGAACACAGAACCAAATACTATCATTCTGCCCCTGGCTCCTTCCAAATCTCATGTCCTTCTCACATGTCAAAACACAATCATGCCTTCCCAACAGTCCCCTGAAGTCTTAACTCATCCCAGCATCACCTCAAAAGTCCACGTCCAAAGTCTTATCTGAGACAAGGCAAGTCTCTTCAACCTTTGAGCCTTAAAAAAAAAAAAAAAAAATTTAGTTACTTCCAAGATACAATGGAGATACAGGCATTAGGTAAATTCCCCTATTTCAAAAGGGAGAAATTGGCCAAAACAAGGGGGCTACAGGCATCATGCAAGCCCAAAACCCAGCAGGGCAGTCATTAAATCTTAAATCTCCAAAATAATCTACTTTGTATCCATGTCTCACATCCAGGCTACAGTGATGCAAGTGGTGGGCTCCCAAGGCCTTGGGCAGCTCTGTCTGTTCTGGCTATGCAGGTTACAGACCAAGCAGTGGCTTTCATAGGTTGTTGCTGAGTGCCTGTGACTTTTCCAGGCACATAGTGCAAGCTGTCAGTGGATCTACCATTCTGGGGCCTGGAGGATGGTGGCCTTCTTCTTACAGCTCCACTAAGCAGTGCCCCAGTGGGGACTCTGTGTGGGGGCTCCAACCCCACATTTCTCCTCCACACTGCCCTAATAGAGGTTCTCCATGAAAGCTTCACCCCTGCAGCAGACTTCTGTCTGGACATCCGGGTGTTTCCACATATTCTCTGAAATCTAGGCAGAGTCTCCCAAACCTCAACTTTTGCCTTCTGTATACCCATAGGACCAACACCATGTGGAAGCTCCCAAGGCTTGGGGCTTACACCATCTGAAGCAATGGCACAAGCTGTACCTTAGCCCCTTTTAGCCAGGGCTGGAGCTGGAGCAACAGGGACACAGGGCACCATGTCCCAAGTCTGCACAGAGCAGCAGGGCCCTGGGCCTGGCCTGGAAAACCATTTTTTCCTCCTAGGCCTCCTGGCTTATCATGGGAGGTGCTGCCACAAAGGTCTCTGAAATGCTCTGGAGGATTTTTCCCATTGTCTTGGCTATTAACTTTAAGCTCTTCTTTACTTATGCAAATTCCTACAGACTTGAATTCATCCCCAGAAAATGGGTTTTTCTTTTTTACTAAATAGCCAGGTTGCAAATTTTCAAACTTTTATGCTCTGCTTCCTTTTTAAATGTAAGTTCTAGTTGCGGGTCACTTCTTTGTTTATGCAAATGAACAAAGGCTCTCAGAAGCAGCCAGGCTACATCTTGAATGCTTTGCTGCCTAGAAATTTCTTCTGCCAGATACCCTCAATCATCTCTCTCAAGTTCACAGTTCCACAGATCTCTAGAGCGGGGGAACTAGTCCACCAGTCTCTTTGCTAAAGCATAGCAAGAGGGACCTTTGCTCCATTTCTCAATAGTTCATTATTTCCATCTGGGAGCACCTTAGCCTGTACTTTACTGTCCATATCACTATTAGCATTTTGGTCAAAACCATTCAACAAGTCTCTAGGAAGTTCCAAACATTCCCTCCTCTTTCTGCCTTTTTCTGATTCCTCCCAACTGTTCTAACCTTTGCCCATTACCCAGTTCCAAAGTCATTTCCACATTTCCAGGTATCTTTTTATCAGTATCCGACTTCTCTAGTAGCAATTTTCTGTATTAGTCTGTTCTCACACTTAAAGAACTACTTGAGACTGGGTAATTTATGAAGAAAAGAGGTTTAATTGGCTCACAGTACTGCAGGCTGTACAGAAAGCATGGCTGGGGAGGGCTTAGGAAACTTACAATCATGGTGGAAGGGCAAGAGAGAAGCAAACATCTCTTCACATGGCAACAGGGGAAAGATAATGAAGGAGACAGTACTACGCACTTTTAAACAACCAGATCTCATGAGAACTCACTCACCATCATGAAAATAGCACAGAGGAAATCCACCCCATGATCTAATTGCTTCCCACCAGGTCCCTTCCCCAACATTGGGAATTATAATTTGACATGAGATTTGGGTGTGGCCACAGAGCCAAACCATGTCACTGGATCTTTAATAATCAAACATAATTTTTTAATTCTTGTGGTTTTGCTTTTTACTTTTATATATCCAGAGCTCCTATTATTTTTGGTTCTGTTAATTAGTGTATATTATTCTGCTGCTTTTAACAAGTGGAAAAAGATTATGTATGGAATTGGATGATCAAATGATTAGTCATAATGGGCTTTGCTAATCTGATATTTACACAGTTATTATACATTATACATATTCATGCAGTTATATACATCCTAGTTTTCTCCTGGAAAGAAAAGTAAGTTACATAGGACAAGTGATAATTGGTGTGGTTGATTGATAACATACTAGAAGTACTCACAACAGCTACATATTCTGTGTATCCAAGGTATAAGGATGTATTTTCCTTTCCAAGAAAAAAATGCAAGTCTTCTCCTAAAGTTAAATGATATTTTCCACATAATATTAAAAAAATTAAAAAAATAGTGAAAACAGTGACAGATTAAAGCTAAGCATCAATGGCCAATTGTAAAATACATGACAAAAGCAAATTTTATTGGCCTTTATTTATAATGCCTGATATGAAAAAGGTGGAATGTGTTCAAATATTGATGAAAAAAAAAAGCTTTTTGATAGGGTTTTTTTGGTAATTTGTTAAAGTTTGTCAATTTTTCCAGATGCATGTTATGAATAATATATTGTATGCCTTCCTTTTATTTATTAAGAAAATAATGATCCAGTTCATCATAATTAATTTTTATTATGTTTCTAAAGAGACACTTTTTCCATTTTGATAGTATTGCTTACTGTAACAAATTAATCATTACTGTTTAGTTGTATCATCCAGCAAGTGGTTTACTCTTTCCTTGGAGGTTTGCCTGGAGGCTCTGCTATAAGCTTCAGGCAAAATATGTGTCTTTGAAAAATAAGACTGGTCTCTTAACATCAGGGAATGTACCAAATATACTGATACTTTAAAGGACAGGCTCCTGGGAAGAAATTTCCAAGCTGAGTTAAGATTCCTAGGACTCATTTAAGTCCAGACACAGATTAAATGACCTCACATAAAAAGATATGTACACTAAGATAGAGTGAAGCAGAATTTATTACATGAGACTGAATTGATTGATGAGGGATATATATGCTTTTTAAAACATAATTGGAATTATTATTTTTTTTTTTTTGAGAAGGAGTCTCACTCTGTAGCCCAGGATAGAGTGCAGTGGCGCTATCTCAGCTCACTGCCGGCTCTGCATCCCGGATTCACGCCATTCTCCTGCCTCACCCTCCCGAGTAGCTGGGACTACAGGCGCCCACCACCATGCGCAGCTAATTTTTTGTATTTTTAGTAGAGACAGGGTTTCACCCTGTTAGCCAGGATGGTCTCGACCTCCTGACCTTGTGACCCACCCATCTCTGGCTCCCAAAGTGCTGGGTTTACAGGCATGATCCACTGTGCCCGGCCTGGAATTATTTTTAATGCTCTATTTTTTGATGATATATGCAGTTAGTTAGGGGATTTTGGTGCTGAGCAAGAAAAAAACAATCACAACCTCCCAGTAAAACAGGAGCTTTTTTTTGGAATGGTATTTTGGTAAGTTTGCATAGAAAGAAGTGTCAGTCATAGCAGGAGACTTTCCAGAGACAGTAGCATGAGGCCATCACTCAAAAAGACCAGAGGGCAAAGAAAGTCCTGAAGGAGAGGGGAATTAGAGAGGAGGCTTACATAGAGAGGTGATACTGCATAGCAGCAAAATTACAGAGCTCTGAAGGGTAGCAGTAACTTGGAATCTTTTACAGCCTAACGGGTGATTTTACCTATGCCTAGAAGATGTGCTTATTTGATCTATATGTAAATTAGTTAAATGTGTTCAAATTTGAGTTTGGTGCTGGTGGACTTTTGAACTAACAGTCTCTAATAACTGTCAAAAAGTAAACAGGGGTCATTATTAGCCCATCTATATAATATTTGGTATGTAAGAAAATACTTCATGTTTGTTAGCTGTCTCTAAACCTTAACTTAGTAGACTTTAATTTTAAGCTAAAATAAGATTGCTAAATACTATCATATTTTTACCTATTTCTCAATATTCATAATTCAGAAGAAAAATTATTTTATGGGGTCTCGGTACTTTTCTTGGGAAGTTGAGTACATTTAATAAGAATCTCTTTTCCTGTTTAACAGGAAGTAGTTGTTCAAATAATTTTGAACCAGGAATCAAGGCTAATCCTGGAAGGCCATATGGGGAATATAGCTCATTCAATCAGGTATGAGCTTGTGGCAGGCCAGGTCTCACTAACTCAGGCCTCCTTAACAACTATTTCAGTACTGAGTAGTTAAGTTAAATATTAAAAGCTGAAAGAGCCAGCACTCTTATACAAAGGCTGGAATGTAACAAAAGCCCACCAGGAGTTTTGACTTGGCCTTTCCTGGGCCTTAAAGCATGACAAAATACGAAGGAATTCTTAACAGGACCCATTCAGGATTAAACAAGTTTTATTGTGGGGGGTTCTGAATAAACTCCCCAGGCCTCCACAAACAAGTTTATTGGGGATCTGAAGGAACTCCCCAAACCTCCATGATTTAGCAGGAGACAAGATAAGGGTAATCACCCCAGCACCTGGACTCATTTAGATTAAGTAAATTTACTGAGGCTCCAGAGGAATGTCTTCAGGACTCAAACCTTACTTACAGATTAAAAGAACTTAATCACTTATGTCTTTAGATGCACACTTACAAATAGACATAGAGCTTGGAAGTATATAAGCTCTAGAAATCTTTGTAATTTTGAGTTGGTCTGGTGATATTTTCCAGGCCTTCTCCCTTTAACCAGTTACAAAAATAAAAGCTCCTTTCTCTCCCACTTCATTTTATCTTGTTATTGGTCCTTGATAATTAGCAGCTTGACCCTCGGTTAGGTCCAGGAACAAGCTGAGTTCTGAAGAGCAAGAGTGTTACATTATGTGACTCATTGCTTACAAAGCCTTTCCTGAGAAACTCACCTGGTATCCAAATTATAGGGATTCAGCCTCATAATTTGTAAGGAACACTTGCTAGTGTTCCTGGGGCCTTCAAAGTTTTGAGAAACATCAAGAGTAGGAGATTAATTTTCTCAAACTTATTTATATTTCTGTAGGAACTTCTGAACAGAGATTCTTGAGTGTGGTTACATAGGCTTGGGATAGAAGAGTCAAACAATAGAGTGATTTTAATATCCAGCCAAGATTTCTTACAAAAATTTCTACACATAGGTTAACTTTCTCATCTCAGTTTGTTCAGTAAGTTATTTTTGACAAGGTTCATATGTGCTAATTATGTTTTTGCTGCACCTATGTAAATAATTGTGTACAAAATAAAATGGGACCAGTGTGTTCTCTGTGTGTGTTTGTGTGTTTGTCTGTGTGACCGTTAATTCTTGTGTGTCAACTTGATTGGTTAAAGGGTGCGCAGATAGCTGATAAATCAGCATTATTTCTTTTCTTTTTTTTTTTGAGACGGAGTCTCGCTCTGTCTCCCAGGCTGGAGTGCAGTGGCGCAATCTCTGCTCACTGCAAGCTCTGCCTCCCGGGTTCATGCCATTCTCCTGCCTCAGCCTCCCGAGTAGCTGGGACTACAGGTGCCCGCCGCCATGCCTGGCTAATTTTTTGTATTTTTAGTAGAGACGCGGTTTCATCACGTTAGCCAGGATGGTCTTGATCTCCTGACCTCGTGATCCACCCGCCTTGGCCTCCCAAAGTGCTGGGATTACAGTAAAGCATTATTTCTAAGTGCGTCTGTGAAGATATTTCTGGATTATATTGGCATTTTAATAAGTAGACCGAGTAAAGAAAATTGTTCTTACCTATGTAGGCAGGCATCATCTAATCCATTGATGGCCTGAATAGAATACAAAGGTGGAGAAATAGCAATTTGCCCTGTCTCTCTGTTTGAGCTGGGATATCCATAATCTCCTCTTCTCAGAGATCACACTCTTGGATTTTGGGCTTCTGGAATCAGAACAAAGTGTCTACCATTAATACTCCACCATTGGCTCTAAGGCCTTCAGCCCCAGATTGCATTGCTATTGGCCTTCCTGATTTTCCAACCTGCAGGTGGCTGACTGGGATTTCTCAGCCTCCGTAACTATGTGAGCCAATTCCCATAATACATGTATATTTACATACATATATAGGTTTCAAGGTTCAGTTACACACGCATACACACACATATAGGTTCTTTTTGTCTGGAGAACCATAATGCAGTGTGCAGAATCAAGAACTACCTTTGGAGATTCCATATGATCACAAAAGAGGGAGAGAGGTTGTTAATAAAAGTTTTCTAAAACTTTGAAATAAGCAAATAAATGTAAGGGCCGGGCACGGTGGCTCATGCCTGTAATCCCAGCACTTTGGGAGGCCAAGGCGGGTGGGTCACGAGGTCAGGAGTTCAAGACCAGCCTGACCAACATGGTGAAACCCCGTCTCTACTAAAAATACAAAAATTAGCTGGGCGTGGTGGTGCACGCCTGTAATCCCAGCTACTCAGGAGGCTGAGGCAGGAGAATTGCTTGAACCAGGGAGGTGGAGGTTGCAGTGAGCTGAGATCATGTCACTGCACTCCAGCCTGGGGGGATACAGCAAGACTCTGTCTCAAAAAAATAAAAATAAAATAAAATAAATGTAAAAAAGTATATTTAGTAATAATATAAACAATTAACTTCAACATACCAGCTCTTTACTAATCAGCTCCTTTTCATGCATTTTTTTCTTATAGTTGCTAAGGAAAAATGTAATATTTAAAACTGATATCTAGAGTAAGTAGGTTCCTATATATCTTCTGGGAAACTGTTTTAATAAGTCTATTCCATAATGGCTTAATTTTCTAAGAGGAGAGTCCTATGTTTGACTTTGCTATTCACTATTTGATTAAATCCCACTCACTATCAAGTTACATGTAAACTTGTAGATGTCTGTGAGTAGGAAAAAAAATGCTAAAGTTTATAATTTTATTAACCGGTATTTTTGTTAGAAAATGTAGACCAGCATGTGTTTGACAGACTATGCAAAACTCCATAACTTAGGTTTTCTTTTCTTATACAACAGCTTTGATGAGATATAATTTTCATACAAACAGTTCACCCATTTCAAGATACAATTCAATGGTTTTTAGCACATTCAGAGATTTGTGTAAACAATGCAAACAAATTTAGAACATTTTTAAATGTTCTAAAAAAGCCCACACCCATTGTTATTAATTCCCCCAAATCGATAGATTGGCCTATTCTAGATATTTTCTATAAATCAATTCATACAACATGTGGGTTTTTCCCACTGATTTTTCTAACTTAGCATAACATTTTCAAGGTTCATCTACAAGTATCAGCATGTATTAGTATTTCTTTCTTTTTTATTGCTGAATTTAAACCAGATATACTATTTTATTAGTTCCATTATTTATTACTGTATCGAATAAATGTTTTATGTGTGTTTGTGGTCTTAATTTTATTTTGCATTTGTAATTAAACACAATATTAAGGAGTGATTTTATGTTTTCAAGTTTCGGATTTTTTAAAAAATTTTTCTGTGTTTTAAAGAATAGAAATATGTACGTAATGTCGAAAAAGCTTACATTCAAACGTACCGAAACAAAATGAAAAATCAACAAATACATATCATTTTTCAAAAATATAACTATATAAAATATTCAAGAATCATCTACTCTTATAAGGAAAATAGCATTGTAAAAATTCAGTTTGTAGTTAAATAGTTGAGATTCAGACATATTGCTGGATTTTTTTTTTTTGAGACAGGCTTGCTCTGTCACCCAGGCTGGAGTGCAATTGCGTGATCTCGGCTCACTGCAACCTCTGCCTCCCGGTTTCCAGTGATTCTCCTGCCTCAGCCTCCTGGGTAGCTGGGACTACAGGTGCACGCCACCACGCCTGGCTAATTTTTGTATTTTTAGTAGAGATGGGGTTTCACCATGTTGACAAGGCTGGTCTCGAACTCCTGACCTCAGGTGATCCACCCTCCTCGGCTTCCGAAGTGCTGGGCTTACAGGAGTGAGCCACCACTCCTGGCCTTGCTGTAGTCTGACCTTGTGAAATGGAAAAGAAATGTTAAGTTCCACATTTCAATACATTTTATTTTTATTCATTTTGTTCATTAGAAACATACAAAAGGCATTTGACATTATTTGTATTTTTGCAGCTGCTTTCAATAATTTGTGTCAAAGTGTGAAATTTGTTGATTTTTCTGTGACCAGCCCATGAAATACATTGTCTAACTGCTTGATATACTGGCTTCTTAGCAAAAAAATGCTCTCAATAAAAGATGTGTTTTGAAATGCCAAACATCTTTCTTACTATATAAATCTAATCAAAATTTTTTCATGAAAATGAGAGAACTGGAAATAGATCTCTGGATCTTGCAATTCTATGTGAACAAAAAGTGCTATGACATTTTTACTTGAATGTGAGTTAAAAATGCAGAAAACCACTCAAAACTGTAGTTTTGTGTTTTGCATTTGTTATTTACTAGTCCTAGGGTTTGACCACCATTGTACTGGGTTTTTGTAGACTTTAAGTCTTTTTTCTTTCTATCACATTCCTTCTAATATCTACAAAGATCTAATTATAAAACATATACCCTGTGTCTGATATTAAAGTTATTCCTCTAAAATTGATGTACAATTCAGAGTAAATATATATTGCTGATTCTTGTCTTCTAATCTGAATTAATTTGTTACTGAGTATATTCATATTTAGCTTAGTAATGTTGATTTAGTTTATATGTAGCTCTATCAAAGTGCTCTTATTTGTGTATTTATACAACCTAGGTACAAAAATAGTATGAATTTTACTCAAACTATTTGGTCTAGTATCTGTATATTTTATGTGGAAGGATATCCATAATTATCTCATATTTCCATGTTTATTTTAAGATAGCATACTTTAAGATAATTAAAATTCTTGCCTTGAAACATTCAAACAACACTTTTAATTAAGTTGTATATAAGATTGCTTATACGAGGCAACTGTTTTGAAATTATTGAAGTGTTGTTTATTAGAAATATCTTTTTCTACCATTAAGTTAAATGTGTTAATGAAAAGATGAAGTGAGACAGTGGAATTTGGTGAATTCATCAGAATCAATGATGTTTATGCATTTTATTAGCAAATATATCAGGCTGAATTGTTCAGTTTTGTTACTAAAACCGATGAATTCTCTAGGAGTATATTGTTAAGTTTAATTTGAGTTTTCCTCCTTTTTAAGTGTATCTGACGCTAGATTATCAATTCTGTTATTTCACTAAGTGGTGAGTCTTCTTCTAGGAAACAAAATAAATGTTTCAAGTAAAGACTTTCTCTCTCCTAACTCTAAAATTTTTCAGCAGCCAGCATAAATATTAATAAGGGTTGTGTTTGTAATATAACTTGAGGAAAAAAGTACTGTAATTAAAAGTAAAGAAACATAAAGCAAAGCCTACCCCTTGACTACTAAATAGTTGGAGCCTTGGCAATCTTGGCATAATCTCTTTTTTCCCCAAACTTTACATCATTCATATTTATTCTAGCAAAGAAAATTAGAAAAATTGAACCTATAGATATACCTTGCCCTCATTTCTCCAAGATGTGTTGTGGTATTGCGTGTTAATTATTGACTGTCAAATTATCTCAGTCATGTGATGCAAATTTTATATATATATATGTGCATATATATGTATATATGTGTATATACATATATATTAAAAAACAGTAAATATTTTCTGTGCATGTTTGTGTATAGTTAATCCCATATTATTTGCAGATTCTGTATTTGCAAATTTGCTTACTCCCCAAAGTTTATTTGTAGCCACAAAATCAATGCCTGGGGTGCCTTTCAGGTCACTCATTTTTAGAAATTTGCAAGCAGTAAAATAATTTGAGTGGCCCCATGCACATGAGTTTCCAGCAGAGGTTGAGTGAGAAATTTGTCATCCTATGAACATGTGCATTCCCAGCTGAGGTTGAACAAGGCAATTCTCTGTCCTTTTGTTTCAGATATAGTGCAAACAATCGTCTTTTCTGTGATCCAGTTAGTGCCCGGTTTTTGCTTTCTTTGGTTGGTGTTGTTGTTGGTTACCATTTTACTGATACTCAAAACCCATTGAATTTCCAACACTGATTTGTCTTAAAAAGAACATCTGTAGAACAAATTAGAGGGTTAAGAACTGAAATGTTTGTAATTTCATTTATTGCTACTAAATGAATACAGCATTTGATAATATTAAATGTTATCATTTCTATTTTTTTCATTGTTTTAATTGTATAATTAAAACTTAGACACAATACCTAAAAAGATCCAATTGTGATTACAGTAGTGCTGAACACGATTCTTTAACTTTTCTAATTATTTTATATTTCTGACTTTTTTCATGCAAACTCAGTTTATATACTGAAAATGAATACACTTAGGCTGTGAAACAGGTAGCCAAAATATATTAAGAATTACATTTATTAATCAATATTTTATTTTAAAAAGTTATAAAAACCCTTGGTAAAAAACAATCGAAACAAGTTTATTCATCAGCTAAAGTATTTTAAGGCATTTGAGTCTGAAGAATTTACGTATGTTGATCTACTTCTTCCCTTCAGACTACGAGAGCCATGGAATTTCTTTAACTTACGTGAAATAATAATTATTTCTGAATCAAGTTTCACCTGCCCAAGTAATTGTCTCTGTCAAAGCAGTTTAACTAAAAAGAAACCACTCACTTTTAGTCGAAATAGTTCCTTTTGAATTTAATCATATTGAAAGTCTATTAATTGGAAAAGTGTACTGTTGAATGCAAAGCTTGCATAGACTTCAGAAATAGAAATTTTGAAATAGAAGTTGATTTACATGAACACTTGGTTTAGATTTCTAACAATACACCAAAAATACAAGCCAAAAACGAACTAGAAAAATATGTTAAATATGTTTTTCATCTCTTGTTACAGTGTTACAGGTGTCATCTCTTCAGAGGTCTTTCTTGCCCAACTATGTTAAGATGATCCTCTCTACCTGTTATGTTTTCATCACACAGTTGGTTTATTACTTTAGAATTTCTTTTTACAAATTTTTCAGAAAACTATAGTTGTAATTATAATATTTAATTATTATTTATCTATTTATCTATTGTTATCTATTACTATTTATCTATTTCATCTGTTACATGTTATCTATCATATATTTTTATCTATCTATATATAAATATAATCAATCAACCAGAAGGACATTTCATGCCACCAGTACCAAAGAGTGAGCTTTTTACAAGTTTTTGGTTCAAAATAAAAATTTGACCAACATTACTACTGAGGAGGATGAACTTAAAATACTTAACTGACCAAGAGAAGGATTAGTAATGTCAGAACCTGCAGAGAACATGATGATTGTCAACTTGAATAGGCTAAAGCATGCAAAGATAGATGATGAAACATTATTTTGGGGTGTTTCTCAGAAGGTGTTTTCAAAAAAGATATACTTTTGCATTAGTGGACTCAGTAAAGAAAATCACCCTCTCCAGTGTGATGGCATTATCCAGCTAGTTGAGGGCCTGAATAAAACAAACAACTCACAAGAAGGACCAATTCACTTCTCTGCTTGAGAAACTGAGACATCCATCTTCTTGAGAATCAGACATAAGCACTTCTGATTCTTGGGCCTCCAGACTCAAAACAGAACTTACACCTTTCCCCCGAGCCCCACCACACTGTGATTGAGTCTTCAGACTTGTACTAGTACCTATGACACCTTTGTCTCCCCTTGTTCTTAGGCCTGAAGATTTAGACTGGAACTATACCGCCTGTTTTACTGGGATTCTTACTTGCAAATAGCAGATTATGGGACTTTCATAACCAGGTGAGGCTATATGTCACAATGAATATTTTTCTATACATCTGTATCAATATCTAACTGGTTCTGTTTCTCTGGAGAACGCTTATACAGATAATCAGACTGAAATTTGTAGTTGTATTATATGGAATGATATGCACAGGGAGTTCTGTGAATTATTTTCTGTAAACTCTAAGGTAGAGATGATGTGATATAAGCAAATCACCTGTACTCTTCTAAAATGTTACATGTTGCCATTGCTCTGAGAATGGTGATTTGCAAGCAGATAAAAAGAGCCTGGAGAATTTTGATCAATATTTTGCTTTATTTTGTTTTTTAAAGCTCAGAGACCAGTCGGAAGATTTGAATTTTTAACAATATAGTTCAATTATACTTTAAGACATGCTTAGAACAAATATGAGATAGAGGTTGGTAGACACAATAAAGTTTGTTAGATAGGTTTATTGTATCCATCACCACCAAGAGAGCATCCTAGGATTTTGGAAGGTTGTTTCTTCATTTTGGCTTAAACTAGCCAGCAGAAGAGTGTTGTTTATTTATTTATTTATTTTTTGGTGGTGTTTTTTTTTTTTTTTCTCTCTCTCTCTCTTAATGGGTTCAGAGAAGGCCTGTAGGATTTATTCAATAAATTAAGTGGGAATTAGTGGCCGGCCAGGGTGGAGACACTCAACTATTTAGAACACCTTATTGGGCATTCTGCATTACTTTCCTCACTTCAACATTAGATGTTTCAGGGGCTCTTAAAAGTGCCTCTGTGGTTAAGTTTCATCTTCTGCTACCACTAGATTTTCTTTTCTCTGCTATTGCCAAATTCCGTTGATCCAGATTTTAAGATTAGGCTGAAGCCCTCCCAATATGTAACCACGTAGAACAAATCAGGATTTAGGAATCAAGTTTTTGCAAAATATTTCCGGGTAGATGGTCCATCACAAAATGAAATACAGAAATCTTCTGATCATGACATACTCGGTCTGGTTCAAATGGAGTAGTTGGGTGTGTTGCAGGTGTTCCAAATTTCAGTGTTGAAGTTAATATCTCCAAACCTTAAAATATACACAGGGAGGACAATAGACTCCTGCTTTCATATAAATGTTTAACCTAAACCATATATTATTTTAAGGCAAAAAGTAGTTGCAGTGAAAGAAGTCGTCGAAACTTGGTCAATATGCAAGAGATCATTATTTTCCGGGTAAGTGTATGCATGGTTTTATTCAGGACGTCAGGTAAGAAGTGAAAATCATTCATTTTAACAGTGCAGTTCTTCATGTGTATCTTACTCTTCTTTTTTTTTTTTGAGACGCAGTCTCGCTTTGTCGCCCAGGCTGGAGTGCAGTGGCGCGATCTCGGCTCACTGCAAGCTACGCATCCTGGGTTCACCCCATTCTCCTGCCTCAGCCTCCTGAGTAGCTGGGACTACAGGCGCCCGCCGCCATGCCCAGCTAATTTTTTGTATTTTTAGTAGAGACAGGGTTTCACCTTGTTAGCCAGGATTGTCTCCATCTCCTGACCTCGTGATCCACCCGCCTCGACCTCCCAAAGTGCTGGGATTACAGGCTTGAGCCACCGTGCCCGGCCATGTATATCTTACTCTTACATCCCTCACAAGAACAAGCAAGATAAAATATTAAGAAAAAAATACTGGTGGCTTACAAAAAATCACCAGAATGATTATATTTCTTTCACTTACTTGAGTTGTTAGTATCATATATCTATTCATATATATCTATTCATATAGCTACCTTGGTATCATAATATTAACTCTGTTCTTGGAAAGGAGACAGCTCAATAACTTCAACTCCGGGTGGTCAAATACACATTTCTGTACTGCAGAAGCAGTCGCAGTCAAAAACTGCTAAAACTAGAGACTTATGAAATATCAGCTGGCCGGGCGCGGTGGCTTATGCCTGTAGTCCCAGCACTTTGGGAGGCCGAGGCGGGCGGATCACGAGGTCAGGAGATCGAGACCATCCTGGCTAACACGCTGAAACCCCGTCTCTACTAAAAATGCAAAAAAAAATTAGCCGGGCGTGGTGGCGGGCGCCTGTAGTCCCAGCTACTCCGGAGGCTGAGGCAGGAGAATGGCGTGAACCCGGGAGGCGGAGCTTTGCAGTGAGCCAAGAAGATCGCGCCAGTGCACTCCAGCCTGGGAGACAGAGCGAGACTCCGTCTCAAAAAAAAAAAAAAAAAGAAAGAAAAAAAGAAAAGAAATATCAGCTAATGGCAGTACAGTTAGGACACAAGCTAAGCAAACCAGCAAATATTAGTCAAAAAGTTCTGCAAATTTTTCCACAGACAAAATAGCATCAAAATATAACGCCTTTAGAATATTGACTTTATTTAATAGTTTCTCAGAGAAATGCAAAATCATGCAAAATTTAGTGTCATTCTTCAAAGTCCCTTAAGCAGATCATTATTATGGAAATTTGAAAGGAGGGAATACAAAGAAAATGAAATAGATCAATACAAAAAGATATCCTATGATGTTGTATATTTTATTTATTTATTATTTTTTATTTATTTATTTATTTTTGAGACAGAGTGTCGCTCCGTTGCCCAGGCTGGAGTGCAGTGGCGCGATCTTGGCTCACCGCAACCTCCGCCTCCTGGGTTCACGCCATTCCCCTGCCTCAGCCTCCCAAGTAGCTGGGACTACAGTTGCCCGCCACCATGCCCGGCTAATTTTTTGTTTTTTAGTAGAGATGGGGTTTCACGGTGTTAGCCAGGATGGTCTCGATCTCCTGACCTCGTGAACCCTCGCCTTGGCCTCCCAAAGTGCTGGGATTACAGGTGTCAGCCACCGTGCCTGACCAATGTTGTTTATTTTAAGATAATATGTGGACGCTTTTGATTGGTGGTGGAAGAATTTATATGCCCTACAGTAATGATTTTTGATGTATTTAGAAACTGATTAATAAAAAATCATACTGCTTGCCACAGCAAAGACTTTGGACAAAGACTATGGACCCTGTTGTATGTAAAGAAGTTCCTTAGCATTCTCATTTGAGAAAACTTCTCCATGGATGATATAATTGTAAGGAAACTGCAACCAAGGAGTAGTAAGCAGAAGTGATATAGGCAAAATTAGAGGCAGATGTTGAAGGGAAAGGCAGCAATCTAGGTTTGGCCATGTAGTGCAAGACAAGGTCATGGGGCATCAAATGTGGCACGTAAACCACAGGCCTCTATGATAGCACTTTTCTGACAGTGTCTGAAACAAAGAGATCCAGTTTGCAGAACTTGAATTATGTGACTTGTGGGGGCCACTTGCAAAACATCAATATAACAAACAAATACAAAATTAACTAATACAATTTTTTACACTTTTTTTTTACAGTGAGAATTCTAATTAAAAGATGTAATTGAAAGTTGACACGTGCCACAAACGAAAACGCAAAAAAAGAAAACAGATTCTAAAATCATTATTTAAATCCCTGAGACATCTCTATAATCCCTTAAATGTTTTTCTAAATTTTTGGCTGCATACTCTTTGATCATCTGTCCAAAAAGACAGGTTACTATTATTAAATTGATGCTTTGTATTTCCTAGAAAAATCCAGCTTCCTTATTGTGTTATTTGCTTCTCAATTTACCATATGGTTATAAAAATTTTTAATAAATCCTTGTAACATATATATGGCAAAGCAAGTAAACAGAAAGAATCTCGTATATGATAATAATGCAGATTTAAAAAGAAAAAAAAAATCATTAAAGTTATGTCCAGTGTCTATTTGGATATCATTTAGGTATTAAGCACATAAAAGCCATTACAGAGGCACCTTCGGTATATAAAACTCACTATTTAATTACATGTTATTTCATATTATTTTATATGAAATAATGTTAGGAGTGTAATATATCACTAAGAAAGTTTTTTTTTTTAAATGGCAATATTAACAAATATTTAAAAATCGCAGAAGTTCACACAACACACATCAAATTCCTTTGACAGACAGACTTTAATAGTTGTCCACCAGTATATTTATAAATTTTCAATTTTAATGGAAAAATTACACAAACTGCAAGCCAGAAATAGGAAATAGGTGGGCATAAAACTGTAAATTTCAGAAAAAAATTGAATTATGATAATTTGAATAGGGAACACTACAATTTTGCATTTTATATTTTTATTCAATATTCAAATACAATTTTTTGTAATAAGACATGTTCAATGTCAAGAGTGGTAGAAATCCGTATTTTGTTTTATCAAACTAAACATTTTTACTTTCTTAATTACTACATGGACGTAGTTCAGATAATACTTGAACTAGCAGCACCTCTACTTTTAAATGATATCTTTTAAATTATTTGTCAGGCTACATTAATCTTTTAAGAATGTTGACATTCTTAATCCAGGTGTGGTTTTTCCGTTCTCCAACTTGCAAGATTTGTGGATATTTTACACTATTGTCAAGTGTCTACACTACCAGTGAGAGAGATGAAAACAATCTTAGCAAACTATGACGAATGGATTCAGTAAGGTTGATTTATGCCACCTATGTTTATATTCCAACAGCAACATTCCTCTCTCTGTTCAATTGATACTATCAACATAGATTTATATTTTTTCCTGAGTTGCCACAGTAAGCAAAATGAATGTTGCCTAGGAATTCATTGGGGAGTGAATGACTTGATTTGAGATGTCATCTATGCTGACTGATGTTTTTAAAAATATTTGATTAATGGTCTACCTCCACAGATATCATCCAGTTAGATTATTATTTTTTTATTTTTTTTTTAGTTTTTTGTGGCAGAGTCTCACTCTGTCGCCAGGCTGAAGTGCAGTGGTGCGATCTCGGCTCACTGCAACCTTTGACATCCTTGTACAAGTCATTCTCCTGCCTCAACCTCCAGAGTAGCTGGGATTACAGGCACGTGCCACCATGCCCAGCTAATTTTTGTATTTTTAGTAGAGACAAGGTTTCACTATATTGGCCAGGATGGTCTTGATCTCGTGACCTCATGATCTGCCCGCCTTGGCCTCCCAAAGTGCTGGGATTACAGCCATGAGCCACCAGGCCCAGCCAATAATTTTTTTTATACATGGTAAATAAGCTTTTCAAAATCAAATGTTTGGACCCACGTAAGTATGCATATATGTTTGTGTGTGTGCAGACACCTAATAGACACTATAGTTACCACATAGATATTTTAGTAAATACTATCTGAGTAGGCACTTATTATCCTGAAATATAAAGGTAATGAGATTTTTTTGTATATATGTGATCCATGCAATCTTACTAAGTACTTTACTATCAAAAGCAAATCACCAGTGCACACTGGTGGAATAATTTATATGTTCTATTTGTGTGAGAACACGGATTGAGATCTCTAATCTCTGAGCCTCATCAGATCTTGATTAGGAAGTGTTACTATGAACCAGATATCTATGATCAAAACACAGGGTCAAAAAACAAAAAAGAGGCCAGGTGTGGTGGCTGGCTGATGCCTGTAATCCCGGCACTTTGGGAGGCAGAGGCGGGCGCATCACCTGAGGTTAGGAGTTTAAGACCAGCCTGGCCAACGTGGTGAAACCCCGTCCATAATAAAAATACAAAAATCAGCTGGGCGTGGTGGCAGGCATCTGTAATCCCAGGTATTCGGGAGGCCGAGGCAGGAGAATTGCTGGAACCGGGGAGGCAGAGGCTGCGGTGAGCTGAGATCGCGCCATTGCACTCCAGCCTGGGGGAGAAGAGTGAGACTTCATCTCAAAAAAAAAAAAAAAGTTAAAAAAAAAAAAGAATATGTAAGTCCCCAAAATAGAATTATCTTGAGGTAAGGGAGAGTATCATTCAATATCTCAGGCCTCCCAAAAAAATCAGAAGTCTGGTCCTGGAACAGCTTGGGACTAAGGTTGAAAACCAGCTACATCCCTACAATCTGAGAGTACGCTCTTTTGGATAATAACAGGTCAAACAAGAGCTATACAACTTGAAACCCAACTACGTAACCAATTTTGCGGTCTGCTTCACAATCTGGACATGGGAAATTTGATTTTAAATTCTAATTCTAAGTGTCCATGAGACAACATATAGTAAGTATAACAATAGATGTAGCAATGTACTAGTCCATTCTCATGCTGCTAATAAAGACATCCCAGAGACTGGGTAATTTATAAAGTAAAGAGGTTTAATTGATTTACAGTTCAGCATGGCTGGAGAGGCCTCGGGACACATATCATCATGGCAGAAGGGGAAGCAAACACGTCTTTCTTCACATGGTGGCAGAAAGAAGTGTTGAGCAAAAAGGGGGAAAGCCCCTTTTAAAAGCATCAGATCTCTTGAGAACTCACTCACTATGATGAGAATAACACGTGGGTAACGGCCCCATGATTTAATTACCTCTCACCACGTCCCTCCCACGACACTTGGGGATAATGGGAATGACATTTCAAGATGAGATTTGGGTGGGGACATAGCCAGACCATATCAAGCAACAAGCAACTTTTGTGGTTTCTCTACCTGTTGATCAAAACAGGCCTGACATATTTGTAATTCAGGAATACAACTCAGATAGATAAATGATAGTTGATAGATGGGTAGGTAAATAGATAGAAAGTATTAACTTCCTAGGGCTACCATAAGAAAGAACCACAAACTGGGTGGCTTAAAAGAACATAAAATAATTTTTTCACAGTTCTAGAGGCTGGAGGTCTGAAATCAAGGTGGCAGGGTCAGTTCCTGAAGGCTGTGAGGGAGAGTCTGTACCGTGTTACTCTCCTAGCTTCCGGTGGCTTGCCAGCAATCTTTGACATTTCCTGGCTAGCAGATGCATTGCTCAAATCTTCTGCCTTTGCCTGATGTTCTCTCAGCATCTCTCATGTAGTCTTCCCTCTGTGCATGTCTGACTGTTCATATTTTTCCTTATTTATAATGATACCACTCAACTGGATTAGGGTGCACTCTAATGACTCCATTTTAACTTGATTATCACTGTAAAGATTTTCATTCCAAATGAAATGACATTCTGAGCTACTTGTGGTTAGGACTTCAACACATATTTATTAGGAGACAAAATTGAACTCATAACTGATAGGTATATGTACAGATAGATTGCTAGATTATATTAAAAGGGACATGGAAAAGCAGATTAGTTTTGTGTTCTTACACATGGAGGTGGTGTCAACCTTATCAATTATGTATTTAATCAGATTATTAGGTCTCAGAATAAAAGGTGAAACTTTAAAGTTGCTCTTCAATATAGGCTATATTGTTTTTAACAGTTGATGAATTGACATAAAAGTATTGTGTCCATCATTTGAAATGTAGAGGAAGAATTTATAGAACAAAATTTCTGCAATTATTTCTACGTGTGAAACCTTATGATAAAACTTAATAGTAACTTCAGTTTATTGTAACTTAAATCAATTGAGTTATAAAAACCTATGAGAATATGTCACATTCTAGTCATGTAAAGAAATGCTATAAATATGAAGAATAAAATATAGTTACTATCCTCAAGAAAAAATAGAGATAGTCAATAAAAACTTAGAATGGAGTGCTAAAAAGTTTGCAATTGATTGAATAAACTATCAAAAGTTATAAGAGGTTTTAAATGGGAAACAGAATTTTAATAAGACAAATATCTATGTAAGATAGGTGAACACTTGTAGAATACAGAGTTTCTCTCTTTTTTGTGTGTGTTTTTGTTTTTATAAATAACCTAGAGAAAAGAAAAACTAAATGTGTTTTTAGATGACCTTTCCCTGGCCAATAAATAGTTACAGTGGAGTTGATATTCACAAGCTATGGTGACTGATTACATGTGAGAAATGTGTAAGGTACATGAATCTGCCATGCATAGACCCAACTCTTACTCAAAACTTCATTCTGAGCGTAGTTACCAGGTGACGGTGCTCTGTTACATGATGAAAGAAAAGCTAAAATCTAAAATGCTGGAACACAAAAATATTTTGTTTCTAACATTTTGTAGAAATTTTTTTTTGTTTTTATTTTTTCTTCGTATTTTTAACTCTGAAAGAAGAGAACAAAATTTTAAAATAAGATAAAATGGGAAACTTGAAGCTGGATTACATGAAAAAATATATTGGTATATTTAACATATTCTACAAGAAGTAAGAAAATGTTTTTATGTGGTTCAGAGTGATTGGGAGAGAAGATAAATGAAACTCTAAAAACCAGCATAAAAAAGCTAAAGAAGAAAGAAGACTGACTACCTACAAAAGCATTATTTTTTATAAAACACCCAAAATGAAAGGTATGAAGAAGATAAAGAAAAAGGCTTGTGACCAGCTACCGGATAGGTATGATTTTAAAAAGCGAATAGAAAAGCAAAGGAATTTAGTTCAGCTATATAGGATAGTTTGGACTTTGACTTACATTACATTTTGCTTTCTTTCTGAAAGTTTCTGCTTACCGAAAATATAGGAAGTGTTACTTCACAAAATAAGAAGTCTGTGTGTCAGAATTCTTTATACGGCTTTGATTATGTTTTAAAATTTATATCGTCCTTTTGACTTTCCCTTTCTGTTCTGTCATGAGGATTAGTGGGAGTTGGGGAAGGAATATGTTTGGTAAGCTCTGTCTCTTATACTGGAAGTAGGTTTCTTATATTTTTGATATAGTAACGAATCAATAAATAAATAAAATTTTGAAACTTAGTGGATTCTCAGCTGCAAAATCTAAGTGAAAGGCAACCAGTCTAGGGTATTTGGGGATTTGCTGGTATATAGGTTTATATGAAGGAGAAGGGCCCCTGTGACTAGTGAAAAGTAGAGCTTATAGAGGCAATACCACAAATTTCACCAGGAAAGATAGTCACTTTCAATCAAACCCTTGGTTTATCACTTCAGAACTGATTGGTTGCAGTGGGGTATGGCCTGGTTGAATGCTAAAATTCAGTTTGTTGAGTCTAGCAAAAACAATTCAAAATTTATTATCATTTAGTTTTCTGCTGTCTGACCAGTTTTCCTAGAAACAATTGTTTTGATTCTATTTTTTTCCTTTTTTTTTTTTTGCCAGGCTGGAGTGCAGTGACGCGATCTCGGCTCACCGCAAGCTCTGCCTCCCAGGTTCATGCTATTCTCCTGCCTCAGTGTCTTGATTCTTTTGTCTGTGGTCCTGACTGTTAGCTACTTTACACCCTTAGGCTCAAGCCTGTCCAGAGGGTAAAACTTAATTAATAAATTTTTTTGTATCACTTTTATTGATGGTTAATATTCAGTGCCCAGAACAGTGCATGCCATATTGTACATATAAGGTAGTTGTTTATTAAATGCAAGGATGAATGTCAAAACTTTGTTATCATCTTGCATAAACTTGGGCTCATCTGAGGGCTTTTAGTTATCACTGGCTTGGCAATGAAGCAAAGCAGTAGGTTAGAGAATTCACCCCAGAGTTCAGTTGCATGGTTTTCTTTTCCATATCCACTATTTATTAGCTATGCAAATTTGGGAGGTACTTTTAAATTTGTGTGTCTTAATTTTCTCTTCTATAACACAGAAATATTATTTTTTGTGTTTATTGTTAATATTAAATTGTGAAGTCTCTAATATATGCCGTGCAATCAAAGTTAGCTATTGAAAAAATTAAGGTGTATAAAGGATATGCTATAATAACAAAACAGCTGCCACAGCTGGAACAACATAAAACCTTTCACGGAAGCAAGAACATTAATTAAGTGAACATCTACATATGAGAAGGCAAGGCACAGAGTAATGAAGCACGGACTTTTATTTGGATTCTGACTCTTCTGTTTTGGCCCTAGCACTGCCCTTTACTACCACAGAGGTACTGGCTGTATAATTTAACCTTTTTGAGTTTCAGTTTTCTCCTCTATATGTAACAGATAATAATGCATGCTAGGTTTTAGATATTGTGTAGATAAGATAATTGTCTCTTATATTTCTCAAATCTGCATATATCATTCCACTCTCTTGCAATGTGCACAATTGGATTGATTAAATGGCTTCTCAACTGGTGAGGTCACCTGCAAGTAGGTCCCTCTTACTCTCTCTGAAGCTAAATAAATAGTTTTTATAATTTTTATCAAAACATAGACAATTTATGTTCTTTGAAAAGAGAAAGGCTGGGCAGGGCAAGGCCAGCGGTCGGAGGGGAGGCGGGCGCGAGGGCGGGGAGCCGCACGGAAGCTGGGCCACATAAAGGAGCGGGCGGCGAGACAGGGGCGCTCTTTCCTGGGTGGGGTTTGTGAAGTCGTGGCCCGTTAGCAGGAAGCCTAACAGTCGCCCCGACACTAGGGAGGGACCCAATCTGAGTCCCCGGCCAGCCGAATCCCAGCCGTGTGTACTGCGTGCTCAGCACTGCCCGACAGTCCTAGCTAAACTTTGCCAACTCCGCTGCCTTTGCCGCCACCATGCCCAAAACCACCAGTGTGGGCGTGACCACCATGGATGCAGAGCTGGAGTTTGCCATCCAGCCCAACACCACCGAGAAGCAGCTATTTGACCAGGTGGTTAAAACTATTGGCTTGAGGGAAGTTTGGTTCTTTGGTCTGCAGTACCAGGACACTAAAGGTTTCTCCACCTGGCTGAAACTCAATAAGAAGGTGACTGCCCAGGACGTGCGGAAGGAAAGCCCCCTGCTCTTTAAGTTCAGTGCCAAGTTCTACCCTGAGGATGTGTTCGAGGAATTGATTCAGGACATCACTCAGCGTCTGTTCTTTCTGCAAGTGAAACAGGGCATTCTCAATGATGATATTTACTGCCCGCCTGAGACTGCTGTGCTGCTGGCCTCCTATGCTGTCCTGTCTAAGTATGGCAACTTCAATAAGGAGGTGCATAAGTCTGGCTACCTGGCCGGAGACAAGTTGCTCCCACAGAGAGTCCTGGAACAGCACAAACTCAACAAGGACCAGTGGGAGGAGCGGATCCAGGTGTGGCATGAGGAACACGGTGGCATGCTCGGGGAGGATGCTGTCCTGGAATATTGAAGATTACTCAAAATCTAGAGATGTATGGTGTGAACTACTTCAGCATCAAGAACAAGACAGGCTCAGAGCTGTGGCTGGGGGTGGATGCTCTGGGTCTTAACATCTATGAGCAGAATGACAGACTAACTCCCAATATAGGCTTCCCTTGGAGTGAAATCAGGAGCATTTCCTTCAATGATAAGAAATTTGTTATCAAGCCCATTGACAAAAAAGCCCCGGACTTAGTCTTCTATGTTCCCTGGCTGCGGATTAACAAGTGGATCTTGGCCTTGTGCATGGGGAACCATGAACTATACATGCGCCGTTGCAGGCCTGACACCATTGACGTGAAGCAGATGAAGGCACAGGCCCGGGAGGAGAAGCACCAGAAGCAGATGGAGCGTGCTATGCTGGAAAATGAGAAGAAGAAGAAGCGTGAAATGGCAGAAAAGGAGAAAGAAGATTGAACGGGAGAAGGAGGAGCTGATGGAGAGGCTGAAGCAGATCGAGGAACAGACTAAGAAGGCTCAGCAAGAACTGGAAGAACAGACCCATAGGGCTCTGGAACTTCAGCAGGAACGGAAGCATGCCCAGAGAGAGGCTGAAAAGCTGACCAAGGAGCGTCAAGAAGCTGAAGAGGCCAAGGAGGTCTTGCTGCAGGCCTCCCGGGACCAGAAAAAGACTCAGGAAAAGCTGGCCTTGGAAATGGCAGAGCTGACAGCTCAAATCTCCCAGCTGGAGATGGCCCTACAGAAGAAAGAGAGAGAGGCTGTGGAGTGGCAGCAGAAGGCCCAGATGGTATAGGAAGACTTGGAGAAGACCCGTGTTGAGCTGAAGACTGCCATGAGTACACCTCTGTGGCAAAGCCTGCTGAGAATGAGTAGGATGAGCAGGATGAGAATGGGGCAGAGGCTAGTGCTGACCTAGGGGCTGATGCTATGGCCAAGGACCGCAGTGAGGAGGAACGTACCACTGAGGCAGAGAAGAATGAGCGTGTGCAGAAGCACCTGAAGGCCCTCACTTCGGAGCTGGCCAGTGCCGGAGATGAGTCCAAGAAGACTGCCAATGACATGATCCATGCTGAGAACATGCAACTGGGCCGAGATGAATACAAGACCATGCGCCAGATCCAGCAGGGCAACAACAAGCAGCACATTGATGAATTTGAGTCCAGTGTAATGGGCACCCAGGCTCTAGGGACCGCTCCTCCCTTTTTCTTTGTCCCCACACTCCTACACCTAACTCACCTAACTCACCTAACTCATACTGTGCTGGAGTCACTAACTAGAGCAGCCCTGGAGTCATGCCAAGCATTTAATGTAGCCATGGGACCAGCCCTAGCCCCTTAGCCCCCACCCACTTCCCTGGGCAAATGAATGGCTCAATATGGTGCCAATGGAACCTCCTTTCTCTTCTATGTTCCATTTCATCTGTATTGCTAGAATATCCTGCTTCTCCAGCCCAGAGGTACTTTCCACTTGATTTTGCAAATACCCTTACACTTACTGTTGTCCTATGGGAGTCCAGTGTGGAGTAGGTTGGAAGCCAGCTCCCCTCCCCTCCCCTACCACCGCCTTCTTCTCAGGGTCCTGAGATTTACAGGGTTGGAGTGTTACACGGTTTAGGGAATGAGACAGGACCTTGGATATCTGCTCCAGGATGTCAACTGACCTAAAATTTGTCCTCCCAGTGCCCATCCCGTTTAGAGTTACTTAGGCTTTGTAGTGATTTGGGGATAAGAAGATGTTCAGTCATTTTTATTTCTACCTCCCAGATTGGACCTGTTACAAACTCAACCTCAATAAGCCTTGTTGTTGACTTTAGGGACTCAATTTCTCCCCAGGGTGGATGGGGGAAACAGTGCCTTCAAGAGGCTTCAACAAACGTACTAGAAGGCCATTGGCCATTCTATTCTGGCAAGGCTGAGTAGAAAATCCTACCCCAATTCCTTACAGGAGTATAGGCCTGTCTAAAGTGAGCTCTATGGGCAGAGCTACCCCTTACTTGTTATTCCAGATTTGCGGTCACTTCCTCGGATCTGCCCCTCCCTGTTTCAATACTCAAATCCTCTCCAGCTATAACAGTAGGGATGATTACCCAAAAGCTCAGTCAGCCCTATCAGGACTCTTGTGAAAAGAGAGGATATGTTCACACCCAGCTTCAGTATTTTCCCTGCCAGGGGTTTTAAGCCTCTTCCCCTCTCAGAGCTACTTGGGCTATAGCTCCTGCTCCCCAGCTATCCTGGCCTTGGCATCTAGAGCTTGATGCCAGTAGGCTCAACTAGGGAGTGAGTGCAAGAAGCTGAGTGTGGTGAGAGAAGCCTGTGCCCTGATCCCAGTTTACTCAACCCTGTCACATGACCAAAATCCCCTTCTCATCACTCCCCTCCGAAGTGGTGACTGGGCCCTGCCTCTGTTTGACAAACTCTGTTTGACAAACTCTGTTCTGTCCCTTGGAACTGTAAACCAGAGAGCTGCTGGGGATTCTGGCCTAGTCCCTTCCACACCCCCACCCCTTGCTCTCAACCCAGGAGCATCCACCTCCTTCTCTGTCTCACGTGTGCTCTTCTTCTTTCTACAGTATTATATATTCTACTGATATCTAAATATTGATTTCTGCTTTCCTTGCTAATGCACCATTAGAAGATATTATCCTTGGGGCAGGATCATTTTGGCCTCATTCCTTTACCACCCCCACACCTGGAAAGCATATACTATATTACAAAATGACACTTTGCCAAAAATGTTAATATAAGAAGCTTTCAGTATTAGTGATGTCATCTGTCTCTATAGGTCATACGATCCATTCTTAAAGTACTTGTTATTTGTTTTTATTATTCCTGTTTGTCTTCTCCCCAGGGTTCAGTCCTCAAAGGGCCACACCGTCCCACCATGCAGTGCCTCTAGCTTAGAGCCTCCCTCAATTCCCCATCCACCACCCCACACTCTGTGCCTGACCTTGAGGAGTCTTGTGTGCATTGCTGTGAATTATACTGGCACTCACTTGGTGATATGTCTTATATCTAAATTCAAACCTGGAATTGTGGGGCAATCTATTAATAGCTGCCTTAAAGTCAGTAACTTACCCTTAGGGAGGCTGGGGAGAAAGGGTAGATTTTTTATTCAGGGTTTTTTTGTGTACTTTTTGGGGTTTTTAAAAATTGTTTTTGGAGGGGTTTATGCTCAATCCATGTTCTATTTCAGTGCTAGTAAAATTTGAGAAGACAAAAAAAAAAGAAAAGAGAAAAAGAGAAAGGTGAAATGCTGAGGAAAAAAGAAAGGAAGGAAAGAAGGAAGGAAGGAAGGGAGGAAAGAAATGCCTGTGCTCCCATTACACATGTATAACAATAATGTCTTATATGACATTAGTGGAATTTTATCATGTATGCAGTCTTTCCATGGTCATTTTTTTATATTGGTGGAATTAATTATCTTATGCCCACAATCCTCAAACATAGATAACTGATTTTTACATCTTGTTTTGCATTTTTATATTCACTTATCCATGCTTCTATATTTACTTTATATTTATAGTGAATAAGATGTTGGCACATTTCTAGAATTATTGGCTTATATTTTTATGTTTTTTAAATCTTTATGATTAAGTGTGAGTTATTCGATAGTTTTAATTTTATACATAGTATTTTTATGTTGGAAGTGCTGGATTCAAACAAGATGAATTAGGAAACTCTATATTTTATGGGGGAAGAGCTCCAAAATAACTTCAGTAATTATAAAATTGTAGCTTCCTGAAAATTTAGTGAGTTGTTGGTTATGGAGCTACCTGGACTGGTACATTTAAATGTACATTTTTAATTACTTTTTCTTTGGTCAATTCTATACTTATAGATCTATTAAACTTGTATGATTTTCTTGAGTCAATTTAAATTTTGACAGAAATTCATTTATTTCCTCTGGATTTTAAAAATTGTTGTAGATAATTTTTAATATTTTCCATATCTATGATTATATCTGTTTTCTTGCTTCAAAATATTTTTGGAAGGGTCATATTTTATAAATCTCTATATTTTGTTTTCAATTTTACTGATTTCATATTTTATCTTTATTACGCTTTTCTTACTCCATTTTTATATAGCTTTATTTTTCTAGTTTAAGGTGATAACAAATCCAGTTTTTTGTTTGTTTGATTAGTAAAAAATATTCTTACTACTCTACCTTTTTTACCTTTGAGTAGAGCTTTAATTTTGTCTTTTTGGACCAAAGTGCTTGTTTTTATTGAGGAAGAACCGCAATAATTGTGGATGATCTTAATTTGAATGTATAACCAAAACTGACAACATTTTTTTCCTACGATCTGAGTTAACTAGTTTACAAACTCTCTTCTCAATACAGATCAACAACGGAATTGCCTTCCTCTTTCTTTTCAAATTTTGCTTCACTATTTATTTGTCAGAGAAAATTAATAAAGAGAATCAAGATAACACCCTCAGATCTCACCACCAAACCTTTTCCCAAAACTGCACCTGAGCTCATATACTTTGTTTAAATCTTGTTAAAATGTATGAACTGTGTGTGCTCCTTACTTTACTGGACTATATGTCTTCATTCGGTTCCTGCACCATCATTCATGCACCACCATTTTTCCACTCCCTGAGAGATCATTCACATCATCATGCAATCATGATGAACTAACTGCAATTGGAATAATGCTTGCCCTTAACCCCACAATTCCTTCACACTCTTCTTGAGTCTTCTTTATAGCAAAACCCCTAAGTAACCCTCTATCCTGTCTGTTTCTACTTTCTCACATTCCACTCTCTAAAATACTATAATTAGGATTTTATCCTAGCATACTATTAATCCACCGTTGTTAAAATTACAACATTCATTCTGCGAAATCCAGTAGTCAATTCCCAAACTTCCTCTAAATTTTAATTTTCAATTCAATCTCCTTCTTGTCTCTTGTCTTAATTTGTGTTGCTTCCCTTTTTGCTTGGTTCCTGTTTCTAAAATATGCTATGGTTCAACTTTGGCTCTTTTTCTTCCTATCTGACTTTAGTAATGATTTATATTATTCACTATACATTAGAAAAATCTGAATAGGGCCCAGGAATGGGTGTTTTTAAAGAAGTTTACTTTTGTCAACAGGATTGAGATTCACTATCTTCCAAGAATCCTCATTATCGTCCAAGAATTTTCTAAGTGATTTTTGTCCAAGTGTTGGTGATATTGTATTTTGAATAGCTAAAAAATGGAAAAAAGTAGGATTAAAGTAAGACCAATGTTCCTATGATTACAGATTTAAATAAACACCAGGAATGTGTTTTATAGAAATGTAAAAAATGAGGTTATGATAATGACATACTTAAATTAAAAAAAAAATCTCCTGCAGTGCCAAAGTCCCTGTAATTACTTATGTGAAATTTATCTGTGTGAGGCATCTAAGAACTAAGAAGATATAATTATAAATAAATGTATATTTTGAATACATATTTGACTTTTAAATTTTAAAATTGAAAGTTTTCATTTGCTAATATTTAACCTAAAATGCTTTATATATTACTTGTAAAAATACCATATGTAGTTTTGCATAAATACCCTTTACTAGTGTTACCATATCAACAACCATCACAAATGTGTGTGTCTTCCAATAATGCATAC
Organism: Pongo pygmaeus; assembly: GCF_028885625.2. Taxonomy (NCBI): domain Eukaryota; kingdom Metazoa; phylum Chordata; class Mammalia; order Primates; family Hominidae; genus Pongo; species Pongo pygmaeus. The sequence goes on from NC_072377.2 coordinate 26,197,199, forward strand.
ATACTGTTAGAATGCATACCTTCACTCATGGCAGTGCTATTTGTAATAGCTTCAACTAGACACTATTGAACTGTCCATCAAAACAAAATAGATCAGGCAAAACAAAATCCAAAAATAGACAAATGAGACTACAATAAACTAAAAAGCTTTTGCAGAGCAAAGGAAACAATCAACAAACTGAAGAGACAACCTATAGAATGGGGGAAAATATTTGTAAACTATTTGTCCAATGAGGAACAAGTATCCAGAATATGCAATGATCTAAAAAAAAATCCTCCATAACAAGAAACCAAATAATCCAAGTCAAAGATAAGAAAAGGATCTCAACAAACATTTCTCAAAAGAGGACAAACAAATGGCTAACAAAAAGGCTCAACATCACTAACCATCAGGGAAATGCAAATCAAAACCATAATCAGATATCATTTCACTCTAGTTAGAATGGTTATCATCAGAAGACAAAAAATAACAAATGCTGACAAAAATATGAATCAAAGGAAATTTTTATATACCGTTGGTGGTAATATACATTAATACAGCTATTATTGAGATTCAGAAGGATGGCAAAACACAATCCAAGAAAAATAAAAATTATAATAAAGTGACACAGGAGCTGAAGGGTAAAATAGTTGGTATAAAAAAGAACTTAATGGGTCTGACAGAGCTAAATAACACAATACAAAAATTTTAAAATGCAATCACAAGTATTGACAGCAGAATATACCAAGTTGAGGAAACAATCTCAGATCTTGAAGACTGGTAATCTGAAATAAGACAGATATAAAAATAAAGAAAAAGAATAAAAAGAAATGAACAACTCTCTTATGACCGTGGGATTATGTAAAAAGCCAAAATCTAGAAGTCACTGTCATCCCTGAAAGGGATGGGGAGAAAGCAAACAACTTGGAAAACATATTTGAGGATATCATCCATGACAACTTCCCCAACCTTCCTAGAGAGGCCAACAGTCGAATTTAAGAAATACAGATAACTCCTGCAAGATTCTACAGAAGAAGACCATCCCCAAGACACACAATCATCAGATTTTCCAAGGTAGAAAAGAAAGAATGTTAAAGATAGCTAGAGAGAAAGAACAGGTCACCTACAAAGGGAACCCCATCAGGCTAACAGTGGGCGTCTCAGGTGAAACCCTACAAGCTAGAAGAGATTGGGGGCTTATATTTAACATTCTTAAAGAAAAAAACAATCAACCAAGAGTTTTATATCCAGCCAAACTATGCTTCTTAAGTAAAGGAGAAATAAGATCCATTTCAGGTAAGCAAATGTTGAGGAAATTCATTACTACTAGATTTGTCTTACAAGAGATCTTGAAAGGATAACTAAACATAGAAAGGAAAGACCACTACTAGCTAGTACAAAAACACACATAAACACACAGACTAGGGTCAGTGTAAAGCAACCACAAAAACAAGCCAACATAACAACCAGCTCACAGCACAATGACAGGATCAAATTCACACATACCAAGACTAACCTTGAATGTAAATGGACTAAATACCCCACTTGAAAGGCACAGAGTGGCAAGTAATCCCAGCACTTTGGGAGGCCAAGGTGGGAGGATCACAAGGTCAAGAATTCAAGACCAGCCTGGCCAATATGGTGAAACCCTGTCACTACTAAAAATACAAAAATTAGTTGGGCATGGTGGCTTATGCCTGTAATCCCAGCTGTTCGGGAGGCTGAGGCAGGAGAATTGCTTGAACTCAGTAGGTGGAGATTGCAGTGAGCCAAGATTGCACCACTGCACTCCAGCCTCGGCGACTGCGCAAAACTTCGTCTTGGGAAAAAAAGAAAAAAAAAAGCAAGACCCAATCATATGCCGTCTTCAAAAGACCCATTTCACACATAATGACACTCACAAGCTCAAAATATAGGGATAAAGAAAAAAATCTAGCAAGCAAATGGAATATAGGAAAAAGCAGGGGTTGCAATCTTAATTTTAGACAAAACAGATTTCAACCAAAAAAGATCAAGAAAGACAAAAAGTGAATATTACATAATAATAAAGGGTTCAATTCAACAAGAAGACCTAACTATCCTTTATATATATGCACCCAACACAGGAGTACTCAGATTCATAAAGCAAGTTCTTAAAGACCTACAAAGAGACATAGACAATCTCACAATGATAGTGGGTGACTTCAACACTCCACTGACAATATTAGACAGATTTTTGAGGCAGAGAATTAACAAAGATATTCAGGACCTAAACCCAATATTGGACTAAATGGGTCAGATAGACCTTGACAGAACTCTCCAACAACAACAAAAAACCCAGAGTATACATTCTTCTTATTGCTACATGGCACATACTCTAAAATCAACCACATAATTGGACATTAAAACAATCCTCAACAAATGTAAAAGACCACAGCACAAGAAAAACAGAAGTCAAGACTAAGAAAATCACTCAACACTATGTAACTATACGGAAATTAAACAACCTGCTCCTGAATAACTTTTGAGTAAATAATTAAATTAAGGCAGAAATCAATAAGGTCTTTGAAAATAATGAGAACATAGATACAAAAAGCCAGAATCTCTGGGACAGAGCTTAAGTAGGGTTAAGAGGAAAATTCATAGAACTAAATGCCCTCATCAAAAAATCAGAAAGATCTCAAATTAACAACCTAACATCACAACTGAAAGAATTAGAGAAGTAAAGAGAAATCAACCCCAGGCTAGTGGAAGACAAGAAATTACAAATATCACAGCTGAACTAAAGAAAATCAAGACATGAAAAACCATTAAAAAGATCAACAAATCCAGAAGATGATTTTTTAAAAAATTAATAAAATGGGTCACTACTTAGAATAATAAAAAAGAAAACAGAGAAGATCCAAATAAACACAATTAGAAATAATGAAGGGACTATTACTACTGACCCAGCAGAAATTAAAAACAACCATCAGAATCTACTATGTATGCTTTTATGTACAAAAACTAGAAAACCTAGAAAAGATGGATAAATTTCTGCACTGGTATACCCTCCCAATACTGAGCCAGGAAGAAACTGATTCCCTGAACAGACCAATTATGAGCTCAAAAATTTAACCAATAATAAATAGCCTACCAACTAAAAAAGCCCAGTACCTGATGGATTCTCAGCCAAATTCTACCAGATGTACAAAGAAGAGCTGGTACCATTTCTACAGAAACTATTTAAAAAATTTGAGGAGGAGCAACTCCTCCCGTCTCATTCTGTGAGGCCAGCATCATCTTGATACTAAAACCTGGCAGAGATACAAAAAAAAAAAATTAAGGCCAATATCCTTGACAAACATTGATATAGAAATGCTCAACAAAATACTTATAAACCAAATCCAGCACACGTCAAAAAGCTTATCCACCATAATCGAGTTGGCTCTGTTCCCAGGATGCAAGGTTGGTTAAACACATGCAAATCAATAAATGTGATTCATCACATAAACAGAACTAAAGACAAAAACCACATGATTCTCTCAATAGATGCAAAAAAGTCTTTTGATAAAATTCAATACCACTTCATGTTTAAAACCTTCAATAAACTATTAATAGGTATTGAAGGAACATACCTCAAAATAATAAGAGCTATCTATGACAGACCCACAGCCAACATTATACTGAATAGGCAAAATATGAAAGTATTCTTCTTGAAAACCTGCACAAGGTAAGAATGCCTTCTGTCACCACTCCTGTTCAACATAGTATTGGAAGTCCTAGCCACAGCAATCAGTCAAGAGAAAGAAAGAAAGAGCATCCAAATGTGAAGAGAAGAAGTAAAATTATCTGTCTTCAGATGATATGATTCTATATCTAGAAGACACCATAGTCTCAACCCAAATGCTTCTCTAGCTGATAAACAACTTCAGCAAAGTAGCAGGATACAAAATCAATGTACAAAAATTACTAGCATTTCCATATATCAACAACAGCCAAACCAAGAGCCAAATCTTGTATAAACTCCCATTCATAATTGCTACAAAAGAATAAAATACCTAGAAATATAACTAACCAAAGAGTTGAAAGATTTCTACAATAAGAATTGCAAAATACTGCTTAAAGAAATCAGAGAAGACACAAACCAATGGAAAAATACCCCACGCTTATGGATAGGGAAAATTGATATCATTAAAATGGCTATACTTCCCAAAGCAATATACAGGTTCAGTGTTATCCCTATCAAACTACCAATAACATTCTTCACAGAACTAGAAAAGACTATTTTAAAATTTATATGGAACCAAAAAGAGCCCAAATAGCCAAGGCAATCTTACGCAAAAAGAACAAAGCTGGAGGCATCACATTACCTGACTTCAAACTATACTATGAGGTGGCAGTAACCAAAACAGCATGCTATAGGCACAAAAACAGGAATACAGACCAGTGGAACAAAACAGAGAGCCTAGAAATATGACCACACATCTACGACTATCTGATCTTCAACAGAGCTGACAAAAACAAGCAATGGAGAAAGAGTCTCTATTCAATAAATGGTGCTGGGATAACTGGCTAGTTATATGCAGTAGTTTGAAGCTGGCCCCTTCCTTATACCGTACACAAAAATCAACTCAAATGAACTAAAGACTAAAATGTAAAACCCAAAACTATACGAACTCTGGAAGACAACCAAGGCAATATCATCCTAGACACAGGAATGGGCACACATTTAATGACAAAAACACCAAAAGCAATTGCAACAAAAGCAAATATTGACAAGTGGGATCTAATTAAACTTAGGAGCTTCTGTTCAGCAAAAGAAACTATCAACAGAGTAAACAGACAACCTACAGAATGTGAGTAAGTATTTGGAAATTATGCATCTGACAGAATTCTAATACCTAGTATCTATTAATATTAAGAATTTAAACAAATTTACAAGAGAAAACAAACAACCCCATTAAAACGTGGACAAAGGATGTGACAGACATTTCTCTAAAGAAGACATACATATGGCCAAAAAGCATATTAAAAAAGCTCAACATCATTGATCATTAGAGAAATGCATAAAAACCACAATGAGATACCATCTCACACTAGTCAGAATGGCTACTAAAAAGTCAAAAAATAGCAGACACTGGGGAGGTTGCAGAGAAAAAGGAACACTTATACATTCTTGGTGGGACTATAAATTAGTTCAACCATTGTTGAAACCAGTATGGCAATTCCTTAAAGAGCTGCAAGAAGAACTACCATTTGACCCAGGAATCCCATTACTGGGTATATACCCAGAGGAACATAAAACGTTCTACTATAAACACACATGCACAGAAATATTTATTGCAGCACTAGTCACAATACAAAAACAAGGAATCAGCCTAAATTCCCATCAATGACAGATCAGATAATGAAAATGTTGTACATATACACCATAGAATACTATGCAGCTATACAGTGAATGAGATCATGTCTTTTGCAGGAACATAGATGGAGTTGTAGGCTATTATCCATAACCAATTAATGCAGGAACTGAAAACTAAATACCACATATTCTTACTTATAAGTGGGAGCTAAATCATAAGAACACAAAGAAGAAAACATCACACACTAGGGTCTCCTTGAGGGTGGAGGGTGGGAGGAGGGAGAGGAGCAGAAAAGATAACTCTTTGATACTGTGCTTAATACCTGGGTGATGAAATTATATGTACCAAAAAAAAAAAAAAAACTGTGACATGTGTTTTCCTATGTAATGAACCTTCACATATACTGCCAAACTTCAAATAGAAGTTAAAAAATAGGTAAATACATTTTTTTACAAATTCACATTGTTCATATCTTAATTGATTATTCTTATTTTGCTTATGTGTTGATATATTGATATATTGAATAACCAGATGAGAGGATTTTTAATAAGATTTTTGAATATTCCCTAGCTCTACCTTCACTAGTTCTGACCTAATACAGTGAGTAGTTTCCAATATTTGGGTATTCAGCAACTTCTCTGGGGAAATCTGACATATCTAATGACTATGTTTCAATAAAAAAATCAAACAACAAAAAAATTGTAATGGCTCTTTTATTTGAGTAAATTGTTTGTACTTCTTAACATTGTTCAAACTTATTTTGTTTGCAAGTATTTCCTTACATTAAAAATGTGTATGACCTACATATGCATATTAAAATTCTTTTTGCTGTTTATGAAGTAGAAACTTATTAGGAAAGACTATAGAGTACACAGAATCAATAAAAGATTATGAGAATCTTTTGAGCCAGAAAATAGTCTAGAGAGCACAGAGCAATATTAATTAACACTAAAAGGAAATAAAAGTTTAGATGAATGTTTTAATTTAATCTAAATGTAAAAATCTGCAAATGTAGACACAAGACGAAGGGAAAAGCTGTAATATAACTGAAACTACTAGGAACTATATAATTTGAATTGAGTTTGTTACATTAGAAGACCTGAATTGAATGTTTCATTTACTTTTATTAAAGATGCTTCAAATTACTTCATTTTTTAAGTTAATCATGGGTTACAATACAATTTCCTACATACAAGAAATTTTATATCCTATAAAGGGCATGTAAAAATCGTACTGACCCATTTAGTGAAATATCACTTTTTCTAAATAAATCTCATTCCTCTTGCCTTTCGGGAAACTTTTAGTTGATAAAACCACTGCTTACAAAATGTAATCTTAATCAATTACATTTCTATATACTTACCCTTGGCACTCCCCACCTGTGAACATATATTGCTGTTAATATGAAAAATTCAGTTCAGATGTTCAAAGCAGAAATCAAGTAACAGCTGCAAAATTCACAAAAAGAATAAATTTTAGTACAAAGTATCAACATAGGTATATTTTACTCTAAAGTCTATTATTTAATCGAATCTATAATTTAAAATATAAAGTGATAGCTGCTGTTTATTAAGAACTTGAGTGAATTGTTTCATTTGGCTATCCAAAACAATCATGAAGGAGGGTTAAAGAGGCAGACACTAAAACTTAGACATATTCAGTATGTTGTCCAAGATAAACATTCTGATGCAGAGTATAGCTCCACTACTGTGCCTCACTCAACTGGTATCAACTCTTATTCTCCTGCCAATCAGTATTTGGTGCTTTCTTCATTACTTTTTTCAGGTAACATCTTCCAGAATGAAAACCACCATTGACCTTATAAAAGAGGAGCTAGTCATTATTCTACCTAGCCCAGAGGCAGGAATGCTTGCAAATTTTACCTTGAGACTGTAACATAGATTAAATTCACACATGCACACATACACACGTGAAAAAAAAATACACAAACTATATAATTTTTTTAACATATATAAGATATACATTTGAACTATATGGGATTATATGTGAATTTACCCTATGTGTTATACATATTCATATGTATTCACATATATGTACGTGTCTGTGTATTTAATCTATGTTATAGTCCCAAGAATTTTTCAGATATTAAATAATTTTGTGCATACTTTCAACCTCTCACTCTAGGATATAAACAAATAAACAATCTAGAATAATTCCTGACATGTGACTCATTTTTGAAAAATTGTTAATGTTCCTTTAAACTTGTTAGGTGAGTGAATTTGTACATAGGACAGAGCAGAAGAGTGAATTAATAAAGAGAGTAAACAGAAGACAGAATAAGGTTACAAAAAGATAGAAAATATTATTAAAAACTTTAACAGTCTCATTAGGGAGAAGATAGTCTAATACCAATCAAATTGCAATTCAAGAAGAGAAGTGAAAATACAAGAACAAAGATATTTGAACAGATAATGCCTGAGTAGACATTGAGAATTTTCTAAAGTTGTTGGAAGAATGAATCTTTAGATATAGAAAATAAAATTCACACACACACACACAAACACACACAGTCAAAATAATCAATGATCAATTTTTTTAAATTGATGGCTGAAATAAAAACTCTTCAGCAGTTTGCAAACTTTTTTTAAAAGGCCAGACGGTAAGCATCTTGTGAACTACACTTTATCTTGTCCATACTCCTAAAGCAGTGATTGATAACACATAAATGAGCGCATGTGGCTGTGTCCTCAAAAACTCTATTTACAAAAACAGTCACGTGGGCTATAATTTGCCAACTTCTGGTCTAAAGAAATAATATAACCACCAGCTTGAACTCTAATTTTTCAACAGCAAAACGTGAGAATCAGAATTGTGGAATTTATATAATTAAAGTGCTAAACTGAAGTAACTGGAAAGTAACTGTTAACCTAGAATTGTATTCTCATCTTTTTGGAAGTAAGCAAATCCAAATTATTTGCAGAAAAACACAAAGACATTTTACCAGAGCAGAGCTAGCTCACTAAGAAAATTTTTGAAACAGTATTTTGGAAATAATAAATATTATGCCATATAAGTTGTTCTGCGATGTAAAGTAAAAATGGATAAAATATTGACTAATATGTTGATAATTCTAAGCAGAGTTTGGCCACCTAATGGTAATAATAATCATTATTTTTATTTGAAAACTAAGTAAAAGAATCATAGAACTGTGTCCAGAATTGGTGGGTTCTTGGTCTCACTGACTTGAAGAATGAAGCCGCGGACCCTTTACAGTGAGCGTTACAGTTCTTAAAGGCGGCGTGTCCGGAGTTTGTTCCTTCTGATGTTCAGATGTGTTCGGAGTTTCTTCCTTCCGGTGGGTTCGTGGTCTCGCTGGCTCGGGAGTGAAGCTGCAGACCTTCGCGTTGAGTGTTACAGCTCTTAAGGCGGTGTGTCTGGAGTTGTTCATTCCTCCTGGTGGGCTCGTGGTCTTGCTGGCTTCAGGAGTGAAGCTGCAGACCTTCCCGGTGACTGTTACAGCTCATAAAGGCAGTGTGGACCCAAAGAGTAGGCAGTAGCAAAATTTATTGCAAAGAGGGAAAGAACAAAGCTACCACACTGCGGAAGCAGACCCAAGGGGGTTGCCACTGCTGGCTCGGGCAGCCTGCTTTTATTCTCTTATCTGGCCCCACCCACATCCTGCTGATTGGTAGAGCCCAGTGGTCTGTTTTGATAGGGTGCTGATTGGTGCCTTTACAATCCCTGAGCCAGACACAAAGGTTCTCCACGTCCCCACCAGATTAGCTAGATACAGAGTGTCACACAAAGTTTCTCCAAGTCCCCACCAGAGTAGCTAGATACAGAGTGTGGATTGGTGCATTCACAAACCCTGAGCTAGACACAGGGTTTTGATTGGTGTGTTTACAAACCTTGAGCTAGATACAGAGTGCCAATTGGTGTATTTACAATCCCTGAGCTAGACTTGAAGTTTCTCCAAGGCCCCACCAGAGTAGCTAGATACAGTGTCGATTGGTGCAGTCACAAACCCTGAGGTAGACACAGGGTGCTGACTGGTGTTTACAAACCTTGAGCTAGATACAGAGTGCAGATTGGTGTATTTACAATCCCTTAGCTAGACATAAAGGTTCTCCACGTCCCCACCAGACTCAGGAGCCCAGCTGGCTTCACCCAGTGGATCCCGCACGGGGCTGCAGGTAGAGCTGCCTGCCAGTCCCGGGCCTTGCGCCCGCACTCCTCAGCCCTTGGGTGGTCGATGGGACTGGGCGCGATGGAGCAGGGGGCGGTGCTGGTAGGGGAGGCTGGGGCAGCACAGGAGCCCACAGAATCGGGGGGCAAGGCTCAGGCATGGTGGGCTGCAGGTCCCGAGCCCTGCCAAGGGAAGGCGGCTAAGGCCCGGCAAGAAATTGAGCACAGCAGCTGCTGCCCCAGGTGCTAAGCCCCTCACTGCCCAGGGCCGGTGGGGCCGGCCGGCCGCTCCGATCGCGGGGTCAGAGGAGCCCACACCTACCTGGAACTCATGCTGGCCTGCAAGCACAGCGCGCAGACCCGGTTCCCGCCCGCGCCTCTCTCTCCACACCTCCCGGCAAGCTGAGGGAGCCGGCTCCGGCCTTGGCCAGCCCAGAAAGGGGCTCCCACACTGCAGCGGCGGCCTGAAGGGCTCCTCAAGAGCCGCCAAAGTGGGACCCCAGGCAGAGGAGGCGCCCAGAGAGAGCAAGGGCTGTGAGGACTGCCAGCACCCTGTCACCTCTCAGAACTAAAGTGCTGATTGTTAGTAAAATGTAGGACAGAAAAGGATTGGTCAAAGTTAGTATTTTCTGGTTTTCTTTTTCTTTAGTAAAATTAATCATTGCAATTAAATTTCTTTAAAATGCTTAATGAAAATATTAAAAGAATTATAGTTACTTTAAGACAGCATAAGAAAAGAAATAAAGAATTTAATTAAATAATAATGATAGGCCAGGCACGGTGGCTCATGCCTGTAATCCCAGCACTTTGAGAGGCTGAGGCGGGTGGATCACAAGGTCAGGAGATTGAGACCATCCTGTCTATGACGGTGAAACCACATCTCTACTAAAAATACAAAAAAAAAAAAAAAATTAGCCAGGCGTGGTGGCGGGCGCCTGTAGTCCCAGGTACTCAGGAGGCTGAGGCAGGAGAATGACGCGAACCTGGGAGGCGGAGCTTGCAGTGAGCCGAGATTGTGCCACTGCACTCCAGCCTCGGTGACAGAGCAAGACTCTGTCTCAAAAAAAAAAAAAAAAAAAAAAGATAAAATTAAAAGGTAGACTTAGATAATTAGTGCATAAATGATTCTGATTATATCAAGATAAGTTAGTATTCAAAATAATGATTATTGGGCTAAAATTATCACCCACATTACAGAGAGATAAATATATTGGATAAAAATTTTAATGTATGTTAAAATTTGATACACAATAAAAAGGCATTCTCAAATACAGAAGAGTACCAGATTCTAAATGAAAAAAAAAAAAAAAAAAAAGAATGGGTATATCTAGAAAATACTACCTAAATTTAGTGTTTTTATCTGAATATTTTATATTTATGTGTAGTGATGAACACCAAATTTAGAATGGTGATCAGGTCAGGTGGAGAAAAATGGAAATTTAATCAGGAAGTATTCATGGGCTTTCAGTTAAATTGCCAATATTTTATTTTCTAATTTTGCAAAAAAGTGACCAACCTCACTTATAACATGAGAGATACAAACTATAAGTTAGCACTATTTTTCATCTATTACATTGGCAGAAAACAATACATTACGTGATATATTACTTTGCTTTATCATATATTACTGGATTGAGTAAAATCTGGTATCATTTGTCAATAACACAATGTCTATTAAAATTTAAAACACATACATTTATATCAGTTATCTATTGCCATAATGATGCTATTTAACAAACCACCCCAGAACTCAAGGAATTAAATACAATTAGCTTTGAGCTCTCACAAGACTATAGGTCAGTGATTTAGGGTGGTTCCTTACAAAAGCAAGCAAACTCAAACTTGAAAGCAACATTCAAGCCTCTGTTTGCATCCTGCCCTCCAACATTGCATGACCCACAAACAATTACATGGCTGAACTCAGAATCAAGGATGGGGAAACAAACCCTGCCCCGTCACTGAGATTAATTAGAAAGTCACACACCAAAAGACATGGATACAAGAGATGGTGAAGTATTAGAGAAATCAAAGCAATCAATGTAATATATTCTTTGATGCAACCATTTTATACACAGATTTTTCCCCTACAGTTATACTCGGACAAATGTGATATTACCTAGGTATAATAATATTTAGTAAAATATTACTTACATCAATAAATGAAAAATACCTAGTGTGAAAACTACCATTTATGTATCTGTAAGGGATAAATTTAAAAACTACCAAAATTGCATGCAAAGGTATGTTCTGTAGCAACTGAAAATCATTTACATAAAATATTTTTAAGTAAAAAAGCTACATGAAAAATGGGTTGTTATATGCTATCAGATTTTAAAATAAATAATATATGCTTAGGTATTTCTTGAAGAATAGTTAAATAAGTGCTAAAAATGGGTGACTGCCATTGGAGAGGGGAACAGGATGGCTAAGCAATTAAAGTGCTCATAATTTTATTAAATAAAATGTACTTTTCAATCCATTTAAAATTCTGCACCATAGGCATACATTACCTATTTTACTTATTATGTGGTTTTTCACACAACTTATAATTTCATGTGTGTGTGTGTATCTGTATTAGTCAGTTTTCAAACTGCTATAAAGATATGACCTGAGACTGGGTAATCTATAAACAAGAGAGATTTAATTGAATCACAGTTCCATATGGCTGGGGGGGTGCTCAGGAAACTTATAATCATGGGGAAAGGCGTGAATGAGAAGCAAGCACCTTCTTCAAAAGGCAGCAGGAAAGAGAGAGAGAGAATGTGTGAGGAAGTGCCATACTTTAAAATCATCAGCTCTTGTGAAAAATCACTCATGATAATGAAAGCATTATGAGGGAAACTGCAGCCATGAACTAATCACCTCCCATCAGGACCCTCCCTCAATATGTGGGGATTACAATTCGAGATGAGATTTGGGTGGGGGCACAGAGCCAAACCATGTGAGTATCCTACATCAATTAATAGAGAGCAACTCTGTAATAATTCATTCCAACTAGGTAGATATTGTCAACACGTTTCTGATATATCATCATAATCATTGACCTTAATGTCTCAAAATGGAGTCACTCACATCAAGTGGTGCTAAGCCTACAGTGAAGCTGCTCCCCACTCAAAGTGATAAACATATATGGTACAGAATTTTAAACAGATTGAAAGGTATATTGTATTTAGTAAGAGACCCAAAACTAAGAAATAGAAAGTGCAAGGTGGATGAGAGGATGAGATAATGAGATAATGAGAATAGACACATCTACAGAGGATTATAAAACAGTCAAGACCCAGCCTTGTGCAAGACACTTTTGGAGGTCTTCTTCTGGCTTTGGTGGATACTGCTTTACTCAGCTCAAGAAAAGCAGTGGCCTTACCCCAGGGTTCAAAGGACTTTTGGACCCAGTTGACTTGTCTGTGGGTGCATTGGTCTCCAAAGCCATCTCTGTTGTTCATTACCCTGCATTAATTAATGCCTGTGAGCTGAATATTAATTACATGATTTATGATGTGTGAATGCCTCACAAGCAAAAGATGAATTTGAGCAAATATAATTGGCTATTGAGTCTTTGTGAAACCTATGAGTTACTAGGAATTGGCACATCTGTACAGCAGGAACTAAATTAACAATAATTTTCCACTCTTTAAATTATTTTCATCTGAATTAAGATTAAACTGTACTATGTAGAATAGATGGCTTGAAATATGTAAATTTCACGTAATTCGTATGAATTGCGAAAAGTTTTGTGTGTCTATACTTGAATTAACGAATATGGTTTGTACATCTTTTCAATTCTTATTTTGTCATTTTTTCTTCATTTAATTTTGCTAATAGGATGACAACTCTTCTTTTAAGAAAGAAACAATGTTTTATATTTTGTTAGCTGGATAGTTGCTTAGAGAGAGAAGCCATATAACACAGTAGAAGTGCAACAAGATTCCGAATTAAAGAGAACTGCCACAAATTGTCAGGAGGTAGAGCCATTTGATCTTCAACAAATTGTTTAATTTTTTTCTGAGCATCAGTCCCATTTTAAGGGGGAAAAAGGGGAGAAATATTGTATATCAACCAGTGGTAATTTGAATATTTCTCTTCCTTATTTGTATTCTACCCTATAAGTTGTTGGTTGTTAATTGTTGTAATATTTTATTGTTTGACATTAGTAAATATATTCAGTATTTATTAGACTCTTCTCCATAATGATAACTTTTTTCCTGGTTAAAACAAAAATGATCATGGGAAAGGCAATATATTTTTAAATCCTCTAATGGTTTGGACAATTTATATGAAATATTTTCTATTTTAATATACAAACAATAAAATTTAATACATCAAATCACACTGGCGATATTTTAGGCTGGTCTCTTGCTCTTTGTAAGACAGATGGCAAAATTTCTAAAGTTATAAATATAAATTATAGTGTGTATGCCATTGGGTATTCAAATGCATAATTTCAAATATATTTGACTACTTATTTTTCATAAATATATAAATATTTTGTTTATCTTTGGGGACCAAATCAATGTATTACATCCATATAATAATCCAAAGGGAATAAATCTCTCTTGAACTTGGTTCCAAAATTTATAATGAATATACTTTGCCAAAGTAAATGACTTTCAGGACCTGACTTTTTAAAGTGAATAACATATTGCAAAGAGAAACTGTTCTAACTGATATTAGAAGCTAACAATATTCTGTATTGGCTTTACAATGGGAAAATGGAAAATAACAAATTTGAAGATAATGAGCAAGAGACAAAACAGAAAGAAAAACTAATAAAAACTTATACAAACAAATCTCATTTATCAGTTTTTTCTTTAATGGTTTAATTGCTTTTTAAAATGCATTTTAGTTAAAACCGCAAAATTGACATTTTCAGCTTTACCTAATTTATCTAGCAGGAGAGCTTATGTGTAGATAAAATCAAATATTCTATTACAGGTTAATAGCTTACTTTCTCTGCATGTGTATGTGTCCTCATAGATCAATTATATTATAGTATTTCTGAGTTCAACAAACGTTGTCCTTTAGTGAACTTTGTCTAGTGTCATGTATACAATGTTCTCACATTCTTACCCAGATGACAATAAATGTTATTAGATCTTAATGAAAATCAAAATTTCCTACATTCAGTAATTAGCTAGTAAAACTAATTATTTGAGGACTTACAAAACTAGTGTTAAAGGTGATTAAGCCAAGTTAATGATTATAAAAATAATTATACATACACAGTGAACTTCAGAATTCTAATTGGACTGTCTATCCCAGTTAATTAGATAATTAGCACACCAAGATTGTTGAAAAACTTTGAGCAGTTGGGAAAGTGCATTCTTTAGAAATCTTACATTTACATGTGCTCTTTAAAATGATTTGATATCACAAATTTTCCAAAGTTAAAAAGTAACCAAATACTTTTCATTATTCACAATAATTAGTAGATATCCAATTAATGTTATTGTTATGAATTTCTTTCCATTCTAAGCAAAATTTCATCAAAATTGCAGTAAACTCCAAAAATACAAACTAAGATTAGATGAATTTGTTGCTTGGTTGCCTCCAATTGAATACATTCTGGAAGGTTATACTGTATTCTGCTAAGTATTCCAGGTATAAATTATATCATCTATCCTAAATAATTACATTATAATATCTTACAGAAAATTGTTTTTAGTTTGGTCAATTTTTGGCAGTTTTGACAACTCTTTCTATTTCAAGTGATTGGAGCATTGTCTTATATATAAAATTATTTTAATGTTGCTATTTTAAAAGTCTGAAAAATATATACCTCATCAACTCACCATTATTTAGATCTGTTGAAGCCCAGTGTGAAATAACTGAGGATGGTGAACTGGGACTGGCATAATTAGCTTCACATTCACACACACACACACACACACATATATACTTGTTGGCAATGACTTACACACACGCACAAATAATAATAATAATTAGAAATAAATTCTCTACTCCTATAAGAATTATGTTTGATATTATAATTATTTTTTCAGAAATGTTCTCACACAATAAACAGATTGTTCTAAAGAGTAGACCTGACATGTTTCATATTCACGATATTTTTCTGTAATGCTTTGCTCTTAGAAGAATCCCAATAAATATTTGTTGAATATTTGGTTATGGTTTAGAAGAAATTAAAATTTTTTTTCTGATTAGACTTTCATAAAGTTTTGATTTAAAAGTTATTCACAATTTTTAAATTTATAAAGGACCAATAATTTTGGTAAATACTTATTTTCAAATTTTCATATCCAGGAGGTGAATATATATAACAGGAAACATATTTAAAATTTATCATCATTAAAGTACAGATGTATTGAAATTCCTTCTTTGATTGGAGTTATTATTAATTAGTTATCTATGTCTTTGGGAAGGACAAACACAGAAACCTCTATTGATTAAGTTACCAGTGTAAATTCAAACTCTGCCCAACAACCAGAATTCTTAGAATAAAGAGAATTCAAGTTCACTGCCAACCAGTGGCACAATCAACATATGGTCTTCCTAAGTTCAATCAGAAAAACAGAGTCATTGTAGGCATGAAAATAAGGTGGATATAGGTTCAGAATTAGGGGATCCATGGATGCAGGGGAGACTAGTGGAGTGAAGTTTGAAACACTGCTGTGGGCTAGTTAGAGCAGTGGAGAACTAGAACAGAGAGAAATGAATCTTGAACAAAATGAGCCAAAGCTTTTCGAAGTAAGTTTGATGAGGAGTCTGCAAAGTCTCTCCAAAGTGGAAAGTGGTTGCAAGGTGGAAAATCAAAACTAGTGGGGAGGTCCTAATGCCATTGTCTCTGCACATCACCAACTCCAAAGAATAATGCCTTTTGCCTCCTTTCCACCTTCCAAGTTGATGACAGTTTCTGTCTTTGCAAATTCTAACCCTGAGTCATATATAAAAGGACATTTGGAAATAGTTTCTTATGTTGAAAGGAAATTGCACTGGTGCTTCGTTAATAACAGACAAATCTGAAATAAGCCCCAAAATACATGAACATAAAAATATATGTATCGGAAATTATTAGTCAAGATAAATAGATGCTTACTGACTGTCTGTGATTGTTGACTTTGTGTGATTATAATCATAGAACTGTTCAAGGAATTCAGTGATTATAAATTAAAACGAGGAGCTGTGACTTTAAAAGAGATCATTTTTCTTATTTGCATGACTGTCTTAATGAACTTTTCCATTCAAATGTATGATGTTGAATGTGTTAGACAGACACAAAATAGAACATTTTTCTATAGGGGGAAAGTTCATATGCCAAAATGATATAATTCCAAATACAATTGCTTGGAATATGAGGAAAATCCTAGATTGAGAGGAAGAACTAGATAGGCTGTCAAGTGCAGATGGGCTAGGGTTTCCCTGGACTTACTAGGAGTCTAAGACACCAAATCCAGAGAGTTAAAGTAAATTCAAACCCATAAGGCTCAGCAACATTTGGTGTTCAACTGGTCTGGTCCTAGAGATTTGTATGTGCTGAGGTTTGCAGGAGACGATTTGAGTTGTGCTAGTTTTTGATCCCAGATAGATAAAGCTTTTAGTCCTAGAAAGATATTTTGGGCTTTTGGGTTGATATAAAAAAAGAATGGTAAAATAAATATATCAGTTCAGATGTCGTGCGGTTAAGAACTTCTTAAATCCAGGGGAAAAATATAATTCTAAATGAAAAAAAAAAAAAAAAAACAACAACCTTTAAAGGAGAATGAACAAGTGCATTGAGAGTAACAAAAGAAAAGTAAATGTAACTCCTGTATTGAAACCCAGACTGCCCAATTCATACATTGTTCATGAGACCCAATGTAATGGCTGCACAGACTCATCCAAAAGCAGTCACTTAATGTAAATAAATGAGAAGAGCCAAAGCTTCTTCCTCTGCCCCAGTTTTTCAAGCTGAAGACTTGACTATTCATGAAACCCGACATGAGAGTAACAGGTGTCCCTGGCCGAGGCGGGTGGATGACAAGGTCAGGAGTTCAAGACCAGCCTGGCCAACATGGTGAAACCCCGTCTCTAAGAAAAATACAAAAATTAGCTGGGCGTGGTGGCACGTGCCTGTAATCCCAGCTACTCAGGAGGCTGAGGCAGGAGAATTGCTTAAACCAGGACCCAGGAGGCGGAGGTTGCAGTGAGCCAAGATTGCGCCACTGCACTCCAGCCTTGGCTACAGAGCAAGACTCCCTCTAAAAAAAAAAAAAAAAAAAAAAAAGACTATGGTTAGGGAAAAAAAAAGGCGTTATTCAGAAAAGTGTCAGGGACATAGTTTTAAAGATAACTATAGTTAAGAAACTGATTAAAATATGGGAATACGTATGAGAAATAATTTTAGTGTGTATTTTTCTGTTTAGATATAATATACTTAACTTTATATGAATATGTTACTTTTTTAGAGTGAACTTGATTTTGTAATATCATTTTTGAAAGCATCTATATCAACTTCTATACAACCAGTTTTGTAACCAAAACATCAGAGATTTGGTGTTGGTGCTTTTGCTTGCGACAAAGAAAGCCAATCTCTGAGATGATGAGTATTGTCAGGAAAGAAGGCTTTATTCAGGTGCTGTAGTCAGTGAGAACAGATTAGTCTCAAATCTGTCTCCCCTACCTACTAAAATTGAAGGTTTATATAGTAGGCGAGGAATGTGAAACAGGAATTAGGAGGAGTAAGGAAGCAATCATGATACATGAGAAGGTCTGATGTCTCATTTTCTGCAGGCAGTGATCTGTTGAGTTTCAGTCACTTGTTTCATGGTCAGTTTCCTGAGGGAGGAAATCAGGTAAAGCAAATGTAAATTTCAAGTTTTAAAACCAGGAGGGTCAATTTCTATGTGTATTCAAAAACTCATTAATTTCTATGAAACAATTTGGCCAGTTTCTATTGGCCAATAAATAAATATTTCAAAAATTACAGAATTTTAATGTGTTTTTACTATCTCCTTTTTGATGGTAGATTACATATTTATCCAGCCTGTAAATTTTCTGCTTAGCATATTTTTAACAGCTCGTTATTGCTGATATTTAGATGAGAATCTCATGGATAGATCTGGATTCCTAAGGGTGGATTCTTTATTTGGACCTTTTCTATTGTCTTTGAACAGGGAAGAAGTTACACATGTTTTCAAGAAGTTGCTTCTACAGTTTTCAATGTCTTGCTAATAGAAACTACAGAAATATTTACTGGGTACAATTATATTACTTCAAACATGGCATGGAATTTGTTATAGGATTTGTTTCAAACATTTATTGTCTCTATTTACCTTGGTGAGGTGTAGTGGAAGTCGGACAATCCTCTTGAAACTCCACCTTCTGCTCACTGAGATGCAAATCAGAACAAGCAACTCATTGTCACATACCCTTGAGAAATTCTGGTTATCTAAGGATGCCCTTATCATTCTAATATCATTCACTTATTGTCTTTATGAGTGATGGTCTAGACTACTATTGTGACTAAAAGTAAACAGAAATAATACTTGATCATCAAGAAACTTGCTTTAGCAAATATTTTTGTTTGGAGCTTATTTTATTTATATTTTTTCTTATACTATTAAAAATAACATGTATAGAGTAATATTTAAAAATCCCTAACCTTGCAGATTAAAATAGTTTGCTCCTGCTATAAGGTATTTTTATATTCAGAAAATATATGAGGGGTATCTATGAGTCAGAAAATGTTTAGATACTTACTGGTGACACAGAAGTAAACAAAACAGACAAAAATCTTCACCCTGAGGAGTTTAAGTTTTAGTAAAAATTTTCATTTAATTTCACTGTAGAAAAGATCAGAGAAATGTAAATAGGAAATCCCAATATCCAGTTAACCTCCTTTTAACCATAACATCAATGTTGCTGGACTAGGCCCTCTGAGAATGGTTGTGCTCAATCCACAGGCTCCTGCCAAGTAACAGGAATGATACTGATCATTAATTTATTCCAGAACTGTCTAAAATCTGCCCACAGTTTTCAAAGTCTATTTTATTATGTATATGTAAAACATAGAAAATCTAATAAAAGACATTTTGCCTAAACAAAATTAATGTTTTTCAATATTTGCTTCACTTGAAAATAAAATATTATAGATAAACTTTAATCTCCTGTGGCTTTCTTAATCGCATTGCTATGCCCCTTGACACATTTAACACTCTGTAATCACTAGGCAATATCCCTCTCCTGAATTATTTTATAAATTTAATATATAAAGCCTTCTTAACAAAGTCATTCGTCTACTCTGTATGTATGCACATACACAAACACAGACCTACTTGTACACGTACATGTAAAATGTATCCATGCTGATACATATAACTATCATTCATTCAATTCATTTACATGCATATATCACAATATATATCTAGTATCTTATTTTATAAACAGTTTAGGTAATTTACACATGTTCTCAATTATAGTAATCTTCAGATACATATTCTTAAATATAACACCTTGAGTGAATGTGTTAAATATTTTCACAGGGCATTTTGCTGGTATATTTGTTCTTTTATGGTATTCACATAAGTATGATATAATTTATCATAATTTGCCACCAAATTTTTTTCTTTTTTAACAACTAGCATCCAAGTATATTTCATTTTCCCATATCCTTACTAATATATAAA